>NW_027505816.1:0-164445 GCF_021521415.1 Bidens hawaiensis
ATTCCCATTTTAACTCGTTCTCGGATCCACTGTCCTTGGGAGATTCATTTCACAAGTATAAGGGTGCGTTTGGTTCACATAAAGTTCTGAAAGGAATTGGAATTCATTCCAATCAAACATTGAATGATGTTTGGTTGGTAAATTTGTTGAAAGGAATTGGAATATAAAAAGGGGTAAAGTTAAAATACAAAGGACAACAAAAATGAGAAGGGTGAGAAGGAATCCAATCTATTGATCTTAGATTTGAATGGCTGAGATTAATTTAATAAACAAAAATTGATGAAATGGGCATGAAGGTAATAACCCATCTTTGTTGACTTTCTCTCTCCACATGCAAGGCACATGCCATGTAAGGCCCTGTTCCCGGTAGCCCTACTTTAGCGTCGGATTTACTCATAAACACAGTTCTACAAATCAGTGTTCATTAAAACTTTCGAGGAAACGTTAACTCAAATCATTCGTTACAACATTAAACCTTTTTCTTTGATACCATAACACAAAAGATTATATTTAAAACATCTTTTCTTCCGAATTCAGATGCCAGTCATTCAATCCATGCCATGTGCCATCCTCATGCTAGTTCCTCAGTCTACTCACCTACGTGCATACTAAAAGTCAGCTACGCTGAGTGAGTTCTAGTTAATCAAGCAACTCATCATACAACCACTACATACATCATGTACGTATCCGAAGACACATAACCCACTGTCTAACCCGCTACTGCTTAACCGCTTAATTACCCCTACAGCTTAGCCACTTAATTGCCCCTACGGCTTAGCCACTTATGCCACTTTAATAACGATTAACGTTATGCCACTTTGTCACTTTAATAACGAATATCGTTATGCCACTTTGCCACTCTAATAACGAAGTCACGTATAGGCTTACCCTACCACGTACTATCGTCATGCCACTAACACTCTTACTTGCCCCTTGCCATTTCTATCACACTCTACATCTACTTGTTTATAACCCACTTACCACCAGCACATTATTTATACAATAAGCAAGTCACGTCATAGCAATCATACACACTATTAACCACTTGACAGTCACTATCCTTGACGATAAGTGCAATATCCGAAGATCGTTCCCGCACCGACAAGCATTATATATATTAGCTACTTGTATAACATCTATAGCATACACTTACCACTTAAGGTAAGTGTATTCACACTTCACATTGAGTATGCACACAGCCCCGAAAACATAACAAGGAAAATGGGGCTAGAAACTCACCTGAACTCGGTTACTTCTTCCATTAATGGTTACTTCTTTCTTTGGCAGCGCACGGCTAGCTGTATAACAATCAGGCGTATTGATTACTATCACTTTTCATATCGTGTTTCTAGTTAAACTATTACCCTCAACGAACGGGGGTTCGGGGGCAGCGCTCCTAACAGCGGGGTTCTAGGGGCGGCAGCCCCTAGCAGGGTCCAAGGGGCAGAGCCCCTGGCTAGGGTCGAGCTGCCAGGTCAGCTTGGAAAAATTTTATTTATATTAACGGTCTTAACACATTTTCCATTAGGATTTTAATTTATCTTCTAATTCGTTAACTCATTCTTCATAACGAACTAAGTCTGATTCGCTATCCGATTCGTTACCTTAAATGTAAGCGAACATACAGGTTAGGCGAACTTAACTCAAGCGAACTTAACTTAAGCGAGGTTAACATCAGCGAACTTAGCATCAGTGAAGTTAACATCAGCGAACTTAGCATCAGCGAAGTTAACATCAGCGAACTTAGCATCAGCGAAGTTAACATCAGGGAACTTAGCATCAGTGAAGTTAACATCAGGCGAACTTGTATGAGTAACGAACTTAACCAGCAGCGAACTTAATCAACAGCGAAGTTATGGAGTAGCGAACTTGTACATCAGCGAACTTATGCAGCAGCGAACTTGTACAGCAAGCTTGCTGTAGCGAGCTGCTACTGCCCGGGTTCGTTTTATCAACAAGTTTACAACTTTATGGTTCATTTCTACCCGATCTATTATACGTTTAAGTTTCGATACTAATCGTTCATAAAAACGTGAACTTTATGCTTAAAAACATACCTTGCCGGATTCGTTTGGTCGCGGTTAGTTCGGTTATGAACTCTAGATCTTGCGTCTATCTTGTATATGGAAGATATATTAATAATCACGCTCGCCCGATCTCGTTCTTCCCTTTCCTCTCTCGGCCGCGATTAACAAAGAGACAATGGTGTGCGAAAAGACATATGACGAAAAAAGACACAATGGTGTGCGAAAAGACACAATGACGAAAAATGACACAATGATAAGCGAAAAGACACAATAACGAAAAAAGACACAATGATAAGCGAAAAGACACAATGGTGTGCAAAAAGACACAATGACGAAAAAAGACAAAATGATAAGCGAAAAGACACAATAGTATGCGAAAAGACACAATGACGAAAGAAGACACAATGACAAGCGAAAAGACACAATGACGAAAAAAGACACAATGATAAGTGAAAAGACACAATGGTGTGCGAAAAGACAAAATGACGAAAAAAGACACAATGGTGTGCGAACAGACACAATGCCGAAAAAAGACACAATGATAAGCGAAAAGACACAATGGTGTGCGAAAAGACACGATGACGAAAAAAGACAAAATGGTGTGCGAAAAGACACAATGACGAAAAAAGACACAATGATAAGCGAAAAGACACAATGGTGTGCGAAAAGACACAATGACTTGATTTTTGTTTTAAATTTTATATAACAAAAATCATACTCATATTAAAGATAAAAAACGCTTGTTATTATGATGCTTTTTTTATAAAAGAAATATCATACGAAAAAGTTATAAACGTTCTAAAATAATGGGGGTATTAACATGTGCCTTGCATGTGGAGAGAGAAAATGTGTACAATTACCTCTATACCCTTTTTCTTTTGGTCCCCACTTGACACATGTCAAGTATTTATGACTTCTCACACTTCTCATTTTTGTTACCCTTTGTATAATAACTTGAAATTAAAAAATTACCCTTAGTTATATAATTAAAAAAAACTTTTTTCTAAACCTATCCATAATTCGGTGCTGGTGGTTAGTTAGGACTTTGAATTTTGAAAAGCTACTTGAGAACTGAGATATGTGTTCAAATCAAACAAAATCTTCTTCACCATGATTTATTATTTTATGGTGTTGAACATCCCAAAAAATGAAATAAAATTTATTCATAAAATCACGAGATATGTGTCCAAAAGCCAAAGATGAAGGTCGAACGAGATATTTGACATAATTTCATCTTTGATTTCTAGTTCGACCTCAGACTTCATTCACGATCTTCATTTTCTTCACGTTTTGTTCAGTCAAGATGATAAAATAGTAAAGGCCTTTTCACTAATAATCACCAATTCGTTTGAAATGTTACAAATTCCATCGTATCTACAAAGGAAATTCATTTTCCCACAAACACAGAATTGATTGGAATACATTCCGATTCAATTTCCAATTTTAGTCTGCCAAACATGCTAAGGAATAAAATTTAAATTTCAATTTCTTTGAATAAAGGACCAAGTGTTGTGAAAGTAGAAGAAAGAGATTAACTTTAGTTAATGTAATTATCTAAATGAAAACCATATACTCTTAGACTAGGGTAAAATTTTATCTTTCGTATGAATCTTAAAAGTGTAGTAATACATTTCATTTTGATTTTTTTTAATGATAAATGTTTTGCCTACTTTTATTTTACAACAATAATACTAAACTATATCTTTACCCATGTTTGAATCTGGGACCTCACATCTAAGAGGCAAATGTCTCTACCAAGTAGAAGTTGCCAAAAGAACCGGTTGACTGAACCGACCTGAAAATCGAACTGAAACCGAAGTAGTCTGAAACTGATTATGTAGAAACCGACTTATAATTTTCTCCATCGAAGTCGGTTACAAACCGGTTAATCAAACCAAAATCGGCCAAAAACCAGTCAAAATCCGAACCGAAACCGATCGTAACTTGTCACCGGTTTAACCCGAATCGAAACTGATCATAAACCAATTTTGACTTTTGTTGACCAAACCGAACCGACTTCAACCCAAACCAGTTTTAAGTTTTAAACCGGTTTGTACATCTCTACTACTAAATGAGCGAGCCCCACATTAACACATTTTATTTCAATTTGGTTGGTTTTATTAGAATTGAAACTCGAATATTCTTGAAAGTGTTTTTGTTTATTAGCCTCTTATTAATTAACATCGTTATAATTATTTTCTCGACATTTACGATTTAATCTACTTGTAAAAGAATAAATTTTTGTCACATTTATATTGATATCCTTTTTTTTTTGTCTCCTCACCCTTATGTTCCCACCTAGAACCCATTTACCTATTTTAAGTAGCTAAAAATGATAATAAACTAAATCTTTAATTGTGTAGTTAGTTTTGCAATTTTAGGTTAATATTAAGATTATCTTTAATAATGGTAAATAATTTGGTGAATTAATAACTTGAAATCATTTCAAAATAATGATAGTTTTGAGCAATACTTGCTAAGACTATACTCTATGGTGAGAGGCATCGATGCCTTTTCACATTGTCACATCAGCGCCGGAGGCGGCGATGCCCATCCGATAAAGCTATCCTCTATGGTGAGGGGCTTCGAAGCCCCTCTCCAGTGCCATGTCAGCGCCACGTGGGCACTGGCGGCTTCAAAGCCCCACCCCAAAGATGCCCCTCTATGGTGAGGGGGCTTCGAAGCCCCTTTAATTTTTTATTTTTTTTATATAAAACTAAAAAACCAACAACTTTATTAAACTTAAAATATAATAAAAATCAAATTAATTAAACTAAAAAACATAAAAAAACCGTACAAATAGAAAAATAAAAAATAAATTAGAACTAATATTCAGCGTCCGAGTCCTCGTTTGCGTATTTTGTCATTATCCTTGCTTTTTTTATCCAAAAACGCCCGCGTGGCCGGATCTAGATGCGAGAGATCCTTTGCGAGGAACTTGAAATCATTCTCTCGTTGCAGCTCCGATTTAGCCTTCTTTCTTTCTTCATGCATGGCTTTGTATTCCGCATGCATCGCTTTTCTTTCTTCATGACTTTGTTTTTTCTCCTCGCGAAACTCTTTAAGTGCAAGTTCCAATCTGTCAAACCGCGCGCTCACGTGGGAACTCATCGAGGATGTCGTTCTAGACGAAGACCCCCACCTCTAGCCGCCTCCTTGGCCTTGTCTCTTCCTACCGAATGTGGCAACTCATCCGGTTCATCAAAAAAAAAATCGGGATCAATGTTGTTCAAGTTAAAATGAGAACGAGCATCCGAACTCAGCTTGAGACGACGATTGATTGGCCGAAGTAGACGTTTTTGACCGTTTTCACGATCGCGGTGAAAATGTCATGATCAGATGCCACTTTGGCGAGCTCGTGCATTTCCTCCAAATTTCAAATATGCCCATCCAAAGTCGTGACCATGAAGGCCTTGTATTGTTTCAAAATAGCCTCAAGGAGGTCGGTGTCGTTCGTGCCACTTCTTCTTTTGTTCGTAAGGCGAGTATGAATTGTGGAGAAGCGGTTCATTTTTGTAACCATTTCCTTCCATTTAATGGAGACGGAATCATCCCCACGATAGTGACCTCGACCCATTATCTCAAAGAACTTTCCACGTAATTCTGCCCAAAATATCGCGGAGTGTTTACCGTCACCTAGGATTGAGTCTTCAAATGAGTCGATCCACGCTTGCGCCAACGCCGCTTCCTCATCGTCTTCCCACTCTTTCCTGTCAAACTTTTCGGTGGGTGTTTGATCGCCATCAACCATCTTTTTATGGCTTCGTTTGCGACGAACTTGCTGTTCGTCTACTTGGGTTTCGGGTATTGGGGTTTGGTGTGGCGGAGGCATAAACGGCATAAACGGAAACGGTTGTACGATTGGAGGCATTACGGGTAGATTCTGGTTGGCATAGAAAGGGTTGGTAGGGTCATTGTTGTTTGCGAGCATACTAGCCCACCACGTTTGAGCCGGATCCCACGGGTTTGGGTTTGGGTTTGGGTTCGGGTTTGGGTTCGGGCTTGAGCTCGAGCTTGTGAAATTTGATGAAGGATCTATGGTAGAGAGTTAAGAGATTTTTGTAGTGAAATTTGAGGGTTTATTTGAGTGAAATTTGGTATTTGTTTGAGTAAAAATTGATAAAATGGTTTGGTATCTATAAATAAAATAATTAGTTTTTTTTATATATAGCAGTTAATATAGTCGTTGGAGGGAGGGCCTACCAAAAAATCTCCTACTGCGCTAGCCAACGCAACGATCGGAACCTCGCCTCCCACCCTCCAACCGCGCCCCCACTGCGGTGTTCCGCGCCCTCGACGCCCAAAAAACCGCCCCCACGGAGCCCCATAGCGTATGGCCTAATGTCCCGCTATGGTTTAATGCCCCTTGGGCGCCCTATATATGCATATATATATGTACTTGTGTGTGAGAGATGGAGAGAGAGAGGGCCCACATCCCTCCATCACCACGCCCGGCGTTCTGACAACCTTCCATCACCGCGCCCCACCACCAAGGGCGCCCCTTGGTGGTGTTCCGCACCCAAAGCGCCCATCTTTGTGCCCAAAGGCGCCCATAGAGGAACGTCTAATATAATGTTCGTAAAGAACCTTAATTGAGGAGTTTGACGAAATATGAATAATCATGCAAAAATGGCAACTTTGTCTCGATAAGCTCGCGTGAAAAACGGTAAGCTATATTTCAAATTGGGAGTTTGTGAAGTTTTGTCGATCAACGCAACGAAATTATAACTTAAATGTTGTGTCAGTCTTGCTTATAAATAAATCAATCTCGGGCTCAGTAGCCCTACTAGTAGTGATACAAAACGAGATTCATTGCATTTGTCAAAACTTTTTTTTTTTTTGAATGGAGGCATTATATTAACAAAGGCGAACTAGCAACTACTAGTCCCCAACAACAAAAACAAGAAGCTTATATATTTAGCATATCAAATTTATACCAACTATTCCAATCGATTACAATTTTCTTCGATCTTGAAACCACCCAAAGGTAACTTTGTATTTTTATGTTTTTCACAATTTGAGTAGAGCAAGTGTTTACTCCATTAAAAGTATAGTCATTCCTTGCTCTCCAAATACACCAAAGTGTGACTCGCAAAATGACTTGAATTAACTTTGTATGTCTTCTATCCTGGGCCAAGCTAGATTGATAATCCAGCACGTAGTTTATGGAGAAGGGAAAAAAAGGTGGAAGCTTACACCAACTAGCTATATGTTGTCACACCAGGACCATCTTCAAGCAGTCATTCAACAAATGGTTCACTATTTCATCAAGATCAAGACAAAAGGGCATATCGTACTCCCCGTGTGCACATTCCTTCTCAATAAAGCCAATTTTGTCGCGATTTTTTGAAGTTGGGCTTTCCACCTAAACACATTTACCTTGATCGGGACCCAATTGTTCCACTCGTATAGGCTCGAATCGTTTACCAGAAATTGATTCTCCAATAATCTTCGTGTTGATCTCACTGAAAATAGGCCATTCGTACCCGCCGACCAAAACCAAGAATCTTCCATGTCCGTGATACAAATCTATTGGAGCAAAGAATGACACTCTTGTATCTCACTTCTCTCAATGTTACTAGTAGGAGTTCTAATCCAACTCTAGTCCCACACAAGCCAGTCTCCATCGCTTTTAAAACAATCAGCCACCTTACTGCATTTATGCCTAACAATAGCGAAAAGAGCCTAGAGCCTGCATTTTAAAGGGACCGTACCTATCCATGTATCCACCCAAAACCGGATTCTTTGTCCATTCCCAACAATACCGCGGATGAAATGATGCAGGGTGATATTGTAATCGGTGAAATTTGTTAAATTGCCGCCCAAATACCAGGAATCCCGTTCTTTTTTGGAACCGGCACGCAAGCTCTAGGAGTCTAATGAGTTGATTTTATCACGTTACTCCACAGCCCGGTTTCCTTCATTTTAAGGTGCCACCATCTCTTCGAGATTAGACTATTATTCATATCTTTTAACCACCTAATGCCTAATCCATCCGCATCTTTTGGTGCCACTACATTCTCCCATGCCACCCAATTTATTACTCTTTTATAACTAAATAATGAAAGCAATAATCAAATTTAAGTCACATAAAACATCTAAGTCTTTATCATATACAACTCATCATCTATTACTAACTATTGAGGGTGTAACTTATATACACTATTGCATTATATCAGTTAAACTATATTATTTTTTCTTTCTAGAAGTTGATTTAATAAGTTATAATATAATAGACCCTAGGTAGTGTTGAATCTAGATACCTAAATTACAATCATACATCATCTCATAATATCAACACTATATAAATGAGAAGATAACATAAGATTAAACAGGAAGGGGTTTGATAACATAACAGAGCCTCCTTTCTCCAACACCACCCAATAATAATAATAATCATGGGCGCCGAATTCCTCCCGAAAGCCGGTGAGAATTCTTCTTCCGGCGAATCTCCGGTGATCCTGGGGCTACTTCCGGCAGCCCTGGTTGACCACATAGCGAGGGTTGATTCATCCATCCTCTCATCTATTCCCGGCGAACCCGGTGGTTCTTTCCCCGTACACATCCAACCCTATTATTATTATTATTATTATTACTTATTGTCTTGTTGTTTAGCTTATTAATCTTGCTAAATAAACAAAACCCATGTGTTTAATTGCGTCAATCTCATTTATAATTGGGTAATTATCAAAATTCAGGATCTCAAGATCATCGTCATTCATGTTTCTCATACAGAATTTTTAATTCAATATTGGGATTTGTGATCATCACAAAATGCAATGAATCTCGTTTTGTGTCACTACTAGTAGGGGTACGAGCCCGAGATTGACTAGGCTCCAACTCGGCTCTTTTTTTAAAAGCTCGAGCTTGGCTCGTTTGACTTTTTTTCAAACCCGTGTTATTTATTAATTAATTTATATACAGTTTTTAGTTATTTTTATATATTTTGAGAAAAAACCTTATCTTTTCATAAAAGGTTCCAGCTTTATTTGAGGCATGGGATTGAAAAGGCTTGGCATGTTTTGATCTTTTTATCGATTTGATATCGAGCAACTTGGGTCGTTTGCACCCCAAACTACTGGTTTTTTTGAAATTGGTCATGAGATTTGGGCATTATGATATAATTTAAGTGGAAAATTTCACCTAACAGTAACCAAGTTTTCCATGTGTATAAAGTTCTAATCTTGTGACCTTTTTTTTATAAATGCTAAAAAGATTTTATAATTGAGTAAGTATTTGTATTTTGTACTTTCAGTTTTAAGTAGATGCATAATATGACTGATTCATTATAGGGAGGGGTAGGTTAAGTAAAAACTAATTAGAAAGCCGAAAGGATACGTTGAGCGCCGTCCCTTTTAAAAAAAATCGTTATGAAGTTCATATTTTGTCGGTAGACAAAGATTTGCACTTTACCAGAATCTTGAAAAGATTTATGAAAAAGTAAAGCTTGTCTTAACCCACATTATCTTCTAGGATATTTATAAAACTGTAGATCACTTTCATTATTATCATTTTTACAATAGTCAATTGTTGAAGATATGACCCATATAGGTTGTGTATGGATATGTGTTTGGACTGATTATATTTGTAATAAGTTCTTGATTGTTTGTGTTAGGCTTGTAAACGAATTGAACTTTTCGTGAACCGTTTGGTGGGAAATTTGTTTATATTTGTTTATTTCATAAAAATGGACACAAACAAAAAAGTTTTGTTTATTTAGTTTAATAAACGAAATGAACACATATCTCGTTTGTTCATTTATGTTAGATCGTTGACGTTCATTTATGTTTGTTAACACATTCGTTTAAAATCTTAGGTCTGTTACAATTTAGTCTAGTTTTTATAACTTTTCAAACACAAAATACATTGTTCACATTTTTTATAATCGTTTTAGCTGAGATATGTTTTTCGTTTACGTTAGATTGTTAACGAATGCACATAAACGAACATGAACGTGAACATGAGCATGTTCATTTTAAACGAACACAAACAAGAAAACCCCATGCTTTTAGTTGTCTATGTCCGATTGTTTCTTCAGTTGTTGTTAAACGAACAAACACCAAGTCACCAACATGCTCCAAACGTGTTTGTGTACAAGCCTACTTCGTGTCCAAGTAAATTATGATCAAGGCTTGCTTAGATTATTCGGTCAAAACAATCAAATTTTGGTAGAAACATGCATTTAGTTCGCTTAGATATTAATGACAGTTTTTCTTATAGGTTGCAGCTGAAGAGTTGAAACATATACTAAAAGAGGTCGATTCGCATATTTTATCTTCACCAAATGATTTATCTCCCATAAAAACAATAGCGGGTGGAAGTGTAACCAACACGATTAGAGGGCTTGCATCGGGTTTTGGGATCTCGTGT
Organism: Bidens hawaiensis; assembly: GCF_021521415.1. NCBI lineage: Eukaryota > Viridiplantae > Streptophyta > Magnoliopsida > Asterales > Asteraceae > Bidens > Bidens hawaiensis. The sequence continues at coordinate 10,398 of NW_027505816.1, forward strand.
GGTGTAATTGGAGCATGTGGAGATGATGAACCGGGTGCTCTGTTTTTGAAAAACATGGGCCTTTGTGGTGTAAATATATCAAGATTGAGGGTCAAAGATGAACATACGGGTCAGGTGAGGTTCATAAAGACAAGAATTCTTTTAATGTATTTACCATTGAGGTTTTAAGTGATGAAATTTGTTGGTTGATGATGTGGCGCAGTGTGTTTGCTTGGTTGACCCGTTAGGGAATCGGACTATGAGACCTTGTCTTGCTACTGCTGCTAAAGTACAGGTACAGAATCTTAAGCGGTCAAGTTGACCAGTTTCTAAGTCAACAGTTCGGTTTGGTAAATGAAAGTGGTCAAATGTATCGAGCTGGTCAAATGAGTCAAATGTGTTCTAAAATGGCATTAAAGTGTAAAATCTTTTAAATCATGAAAAAAAGTGGATCATTACTTTCAATTGTATAATGTTCTTTTGACCAATTTCTAAGTAAACGGGTTGATTTGACATGGGTATATTGGATAGTGATCACACATGTCAAGCCAGTCGAATGAGTCAAAAGTTTTCCAGAATGCATAGTGTTAAACCATCTAAATAATGAAAAAAGTGGATTATTACTTTCAATTGTATAGTGTTGTACTTGACTAAATTACACAATTTTTTTTGTTTTTTTGACCCAAACCAGTCTTTACCACCATAGTAAAAGTCAAAAAGATCTCACTTGGATACGAACCCGTTTTGACTTGTTACTCAACCTGCCTATTTTTGTCATATTTATTGAATCTTTATAGGTTTTTTATGACAAAATAAGCTTACATATATTCTTGAAAACGGTTCTTATTTTCAGGCTGGTGAACTAAAGAGGGAGGATTTTCAAGGCTCTAAGGTAATAAAGAATCTACCTTTTCAGAGTTATTGTCATTATTTGATCTTGATTTCATTATTTTGTTTACGATATATGCTAATTTTCTTTCTATATCTTGTTGTGGTACAGTGGTTGGTGATGAGATATAGTATATACAATTTAGAAATTATTAATGCTGCCATCAAAATGGCCAAACAAGAAGGTGTTCTTGTATCTCTAGATTTGGCTAGTTTTGAGGTAAATCCTTTTTTTCTCTAAATTGTTTTTTTTTTTGTTAAGTATAATGTAATAATTGACACTAAATCATACGAGCAGATGGTTCGAAAATTTAGGGAACCTCTTTTAGAACTGTTGGAGTCGGGTAACATTGATCTTTGCTTTGCCAATGAAGATGAAGCAACTGAACTTTTAAGGTGAGGTTTTATCTCAAACGGGTCGAATAAAAAAATCTAGCTAAAAAGGAAACGAGTTAAAAGTCTCCCAGTGCATACATTTTTGTGTTAATCGAGTTGGTGGGTTGTAAAAAATGGTTAAACGGATTAGCGGGTGGAGTTGTTTAATTAAACAGGTTGGTGGGTCCCGTTTCTAAAACGGATTAGATATGGCAACCCAAAACTAATTATGTTTGTGTCGTGTCGGAAACATCAACCCTAAGCCGCAGACACTTAACATTGTGTAACCCTAACACGACCCGTTTAAGCCATTCATCTTAATGTGTCAAGAAAGTTGGCTGGTGTGAACCAAGTTTTACATGTGTTAATCGAGTTGGTGGATTATAAAAAATGGGTTAAACGGGCCATAAACAGGTTGCAGGGTCGACCTGTTTAACTAAGCGGTAAATAGGTTAACAAGGCATTGGTGGGGTCCTGTGAGTTTTAACAGCTTCTCACTCTCACCAAGAAAAGAAAAAAAAATCTCGTTTTGATCTGTTTCCTAACCTACCCATTTTACTTTATGTAGAGGGGAGCAAGTGGCTAAACCCGAGGCTGCACTTGATGTATTAGGAAAATACTGCCAATGGGCGGTTGTGACATTAGGCGCCAATGGTTGTATCGCAAGACATAAGAAAGAGGTCAGCCTCTGAAAATATAGATTAATTATTATCTTTTTTCTACAAATGTTTATCTTTATTGCAAGGACAATTTTAGTCATATCACACGCACTTAACTGGAAAAACTAACGCCCATGTGCTACATTTTCAAACTATTTGGGACCATAGATGTAGTTTCTCATAGTTAAGGTTCAAAATCCGTGTTACTAACTCTTATACGAATGAATAACGTAGGTGGTGAGAGTGCCAGCTGTTTGGCAAACGAAGACCGTTGATGCCACGGGGGCAGGCGATCTTTTTGCAGGCGGTTTTTTGTATGGTCTAGTAAAAGGTATGTCACTTGAAGAATGTTGCATTGTCGGGTCTTGTAGTGGCGGTTCTGTGATTCGGTCACTTGGTGGTGAGGTGTCGGCTGAAAATTGGCAATGGATGTATAAGCAGTTGAAAAGTAATGGTCTTTCTGCACCGGCCATTGTGCACGATTTATAAGAGGTTTTTGTTTAATTGAGTCTTTTAAGCTGTTAAGATAGACATTGTTGGTGTCTACTTCATTGTATTTGATTTCCAGACTTTGATAAAGATGTAACAACTGACCAACTGTCTTAATATGATTTATGAAGCAAGATCTACATTTATTGTGGCAATGATGATTTGTGTTATGTTTTATTTCATACGCATTGAGCAGAAAAGACGGTTTAAGAGCATTCACGTCCCTAATACATCGTCGTTACAAAATTTTCTTTATGGATGAAGTTAATTGTACTTTTATGGATGAGAAGTGTGAGAAGCCATAAATACTTGTGTCAAGTGGGGACCAAAAGAAAAGGGGTATAGAGGTAATTGTACACATTTTCTCTCTTCACATGCATGACACATGTTAATACCCCCATCATTTTAGAACGTTTATAACTTTCTCGTATGATATTTTTTTTTTAAAAAAATCATCATAATAACAAGCGTTTTTTTATCTTTAATATGAGTATGATTTTTGTTATATAAAATTTAAAACAAAAATCACGTTATTGTGTCTTTTAACACACCATTGTGTCTTTTCGCTTATCATTATGCCTTTTTTCGTCATTGTGTCTTTTCGCACACCATTGTGTCTTTTTTCGTCATTGTGTCTTTTCGCACACCATTGTGTCTTTTCGCTTATCATTGTGTCCTTTTTCGTCATTGTGTCTTTTTTCGTCATTGTGTCTTTTCGCACACCATTGTGTCTTTTCGCTTATCATTGTGTCTTTTTTCGTCATTGTGTCTTTTCGCACACCATTGTGTCTTTTCGCTTATCATTGTGTTTTTTTTCGTCATTGTGTCTTTTCGCACACCATTGTGTTTTTTCGCTTATCATTGTGTTTTTTTTCGTCGTTGTGTCTTTACGCACACCATTGTGTCTTTTCGCTTATTATTGTGTTTTTTTCGTCATTGTGTCTTTTCGCACACCATTGTGTCTTTTCGCTTATCATTGTGTCTTTTAGCACACCATTGTGTCTTTTCTCACACTATTGTGTCTTTTCGCTTATCATTGTGTCTTTTTTCGTCATTGTGTCTTTTCGCACACCATTGTTTTTTTTCGGCATTGTGTATTTTCGCACACCATTGTGTCTTTTTGCTTATCATTGTGTCTTTTTTCATCATTGTGTCTTTTCGCACACCATTGTGTCTTTTTATCTAATACATAAAACATAATGCTTAATACATGTTACACAATAACTTGAAACGTAAAACACAATGGTGAATACGTATAACATAATGACCTAAAACGTAAGACACAATGGTGAATACGTATAACACAATTACCCAAAACATAAGACACAATGGTGAATACGTATAACACAATGACATGAAACGTAAAACACAATGGAAACAACATTTTACACAATGACACAATGAACAACAAAAAAACACAATTAAAAAAACCCATTAATTTTTTTTATTTTTATATAACAATATGATACTCATATTAAAGATAAAAAAACGCTTATTATTATGGTGAATTTTTTTTAAAAAAATAATGTCGTATGAAAAAGTTATGGATATTTTAAAATGATGGGGGAATTGACATGTGTCTTGCAAGTGGAGAGAGTCAACAAAGATGGGTTATTACCTTTATGCCATTTTCATCAATTTTTATTTATTAAATTAATCTCAGACATTCAAATCTAAGATCAATGGACTGGATTCCTTCTCACCCTTCTCATTTTTCTTGTCTTTTGTATTTTAACTTTACCCCTAAACCATATCTCTATTTTAGAAAAATAGGATGTGAGAGTAGATTAGATGTTTTCGTTAATAGTTTTCCATATAATTTATAGATAAAATAGTTTTAGAGAATGAAATGTGAATGCTCTATAAACGAAACTGGTCAAATGGATCTAATCAGTCGCTCAGGTAAGAAGTCGTGGCAAGTGTATTTTGTCTTTTTTAAATTCAAAGTTCACGATTAGCACAATCAAACAATAATACAAGATTAAATACAAATCCATATTGTCACAATTAGAATTAACAGGTAAAGATATCGTGCAATAATTGCTTAATGTATAATAGGTACGCGAATTATGCTCAAAGCCATTTACAAAACGCTCAAGCCAAAAACTAAAAAGCGCCCAGTGTTAAAATCCAACACACACAAATTCATATAAGTTTTTCATAAATACGCTCAAGAAATCCATAATACGCTAAAAAACGGTATTCGTGAAGAAAAGTAAAAAAATGATCGATTAACGATTCCAAACTGTTTTTTTTTTTGGTGAACCGATAATTAATTGGATATATATATTGACGATTCGAGATCTTGTGATGTGATTTCATTGATCGATTTCACGAATATAGGTATTTATGTACCTAATGTATGTTAAGCATTATTGTATTTTATCTTTTATCTAGATTTAACATTCAAGTATTAAATACAAATATATTCAAAGTTCACAATTGACAATTTAACACAATCAAACAATTGTACAAGGGGGCTTTCTTGTCTCTTGCTAGATCTGTTTTATGGTTCTGTCGGTTTCAGATCAATTTTTTCGATTTTTTACACACACATGTAGGTTATCTTGTGCAAGTAGATGAAAAGGGGGCTTCATAAGTCACTATGTTAAGAAGTTACTATGTGGAGGACAATGAATTCTATTGGCAGGTGGGGTGAACAGATCCTTCACCTCTTCCTACATGTTACAAGGGTTGGGCTTGTAAAAACTATTTTCTAATGGGCCTATTCTAGGTAACTTAGTAACTATACCAGACATTAATGGAAAAAAAAACGAGTTTTTTTACAAAAAAACAGGATGAAAAGAAAAATTATTTACCAAAATAGTGATTTTAAAAACTATTTATTAAAATAGATGATTTCTTAAACACTTGTATTTCTCTCCCCTAATCTTGATGGGTTAGTGGATAAAAGAAGAGTTAAATTGTTATTAAAAGAAAGTTGATAAGAAGTCTCAAAAACTAAGTTAATTACATTTTGTTCCATCATGAAGTTTTATCGGAAAAAACATTGATTTTTGTTTCGTTAAAAAAGTTTATAAATTTTTTTTCAGTTTCTATATAAACGTTTTTCATTCATTTTTATATTCATTTAATATGTAGCTTAGTAGATTTTTTTTTACTTTTTAATATAATCCCTTTCAATTATGTATTCCCAAAATAATTCTTTTTTAGAACAACGTTTCTACAATAACTAGTTAAAAGTAAATATAGACGTCCGGAATTAGATATTAACACTTGCTATCACAATTGAAAGAGAAAACTCAAAAATAAAGTTTTGATATGACTGTAAAGATATCTACACGGATTTTATATCAACCGAGAAAACCATAAAAAAACGGATGCCAAAACTATTGTTCAGTCGAAGTCCGTTCGATTCGTACGGTGCGGACACCTATATAGTTTACGATAAAAAAATATTGTTCACAATCAAAATAAATTTTAGAATTAATAATGGATCCCTTATTTAAAACAGTTCAAAATATTTTTATATTGATGTCATAATTTATTTCAGGCAAAATATAAATAAAGTAATTATATTCTTTATACAACCAACTCTATAAAATTTTGAATGAAATCAACATGAACAAAACTAATTGAGTCAAAACATAGTTTACTGCGAATACATAGTTTACTGCGAATACGTTTAATAAAAAGTATTTACAAAAAAAGGAAAAAAAAAAACATTTAAAATGACTTAATTTTGATTCAATACAAAATGTTTTTATTTTATTAGAAAATTTTTTCTTATTTTTTTTTAAATCTAAAACTTTTTTTATACAATAACCCATTAAGATTAGGAGGGAGAAATACAAGTTACAAGAAATCACCTATTTTGGTAAATTTCTTTATAATCACTTATTTTGTTAAATATATTTTTGTCCTCTCACCCTATTTTGATATAAAAAAACTCGAAAAAACCCCATCCTCACTCCTTGAAATTAAAACACACTTTATGGTGCTCAAAGTTGGGTGCTAATTCGAGCCTTAAGACGTGGTTGAATTTGATGATCTTGAAGATGACGGTAACTATGTAATGCAGTCGAGTTTGTCTAAGGCTAGATTTAAAGAAGATATAGAGAAAGAGGCCAAATTGACTATTGATGTTGGGAAACTTTTGGGATTTAGGGTCATGGGTCAAGAAGATAGGGTCTGAAACTTGATTAGGGCTAAACAGGTGCCTAAAAAAATCACGAATGATATTTATGGCTTATAATATTAGAGTGGTAGGGTGAAGAAAATCAGTTGGATCGTTTAAGCCTTTATAAAGAAGTATACTTTCTTGTGGGTGAAATATAAAAGCAGGTTGTCGACGTGGTTGTTATTTTATGTTGGTTAATCCCGTGTTGCTTTCTTTTTTTCTTCCGTGTTGCTTTCTTTTTTTCTTTTCTGATGTAATTTGTGTCGTTGTTCATGGAAACCTGATGACCGTCGTTCAAGTCAATCAAAAACCTAATTAAACTACCTAGATAGGATAAGTAAGGTATCGTATCCACCAGGAGTATATGGTCAATGTGATTCGTGTACATATTTATTATTGTGAAGTAACTGATTCTTAGTGTTGATCACACAAGCGAATAAAGTGAATTTAGAGAACTAAGTAACACGCAAGTAAACGAGTTCAAGCAATTAACAAACAAATCACACCCGGGAATTCAAGTAAGCAACCTACAGTTAACTCATGCAACCTAACAGATTAATTATTAACGATTAACTAAAGACTGATCAATTATACAAAACCTTAGACATCAACAATCATTTTACTCACGACACTGGTTATCAAACAGTCCTTGCAAGTGCGACTCAGTTAAGGGTAATTGTATGTTTTATTGTATTCAATCTAACCAAACAGTCATATGATCAATTATCTAGCAACTGGTAACAGATCGTTCAGACTAACGTAAACCTAAACCGACCGAACACTCAGAATTACCAAACATCAATAATCATATATAAATCATCAATAATAATACAATAATATTCTTAGTCACATGAGCAAAACTGTAAGGATTACAAACTATACGTCCCGGGTGCGATTCTAGGAGATTAGCCGAGCCTTGACATCATTGGATCTTCATTACGGATGATATGAATCATATGTAGGGTCTTGGCACAAGCTATGGTGATGAAAATCGCCTCTTGTAGCTGCTGGAATCGCCTCTTGGTCGTCAAAACAGAGTTAGGGTTCTTCCGAATGAAAAAAATAACATATTAACCTAATTTTCCCGTCTTTTATGTCCATCGCGTATCGCGACCTAAGAAAACCTCATTTTCAGATTCCTCTCGTCGAGAAACCCAAAATTCATATATTATGGCTCCCGTAACTCATTTTCTAGCTCAGGATATGCTCGTTTTACTTCAAGGTCACATTTTGTCAACCCATCTTGTTCAGTTTTAGCATCGGCTTATGATTTCTCATCCATACTCTTCCCGAATCCTTGTAACACTTCCCAAGACATCAAATCATGCTTCGGTCTTCCTGAGATATCATTTCATGCTCGTACAAGTCTCCAATTTAGCATCTTTAATGATCAATGACATGAAATACAAAAGCACGTATGAAGTACCAAAGTTCTAACAATATATTCAATAAAACTACATAATTAATACACTAATATATATGCAAAATACCCGACCATCACATCCCCACACTTATCTTTTGCTTGCCATCAAGCAAACTCTAAAGCAAAAATTAACCTCCATCATATGTATGTAAATTATCACCATTAATACTAGTAAGGTTTAAGGTCATACCCAGTTTCCCAGACTGACACTGTTTTTAGATTGACATCTCACAAATAAGGTTAAGTGTTATAATAAAAACAATAGAGCCGCCCAGACAAGTGTACTTTGTTTTCGGTTAAGGCACACATGCTCATACCCCTCGTAATATAACATCTCTCATCTCGGTTTAATATCTGGACTAGCAAAAGATGTGCTAGTATCACTCTGCTCTCAGTATCACTCATAAGCAAATATTCATCCATAAAGCTGCTTTGACAAAAATGCAAATCAAGAGGTCTTAAAAGGGTTGTAACGGGGCCAGGTGTAAGGGTATGAAAGGGAAACATTTAAGTAGCTCAAACGATCCAACCCGGCTTATTACAAAACATCTAAATAAACGAAACTACTATACAAACTGACTGACTTATTATAAAACCTCTAATTAAGCAAACTAACATACATATTGATTTCATTTTTTTTACATAAACGAACCACTGAATACATAACTGAATATAAACAGACATCTTTTTGGCTTTTTCCTCAATTTTTTTTTACATAAACGAACTACTGAATACATAACTGAATATAAACAGACATCTTTTTGGCTTTTTCCTCGATTTTTTAGCATAATAATGTGATGCTTAATAATGAAACAACTACAAATACAAAAACAAAAACAAATACACTTACAAATAAACCTAGTAAGCCGGATCGTCTCGTAACATAATGTCGGGGTTAAACAAATGAAAAATAAGTCCAAGAAAGGTTTTCTAAGGGACCCAACCCCCCGCCCCTCACATTACCCACGCTCATATGTATAATGTATGAGGCCCAACCCCCCAGTACCCAAACTCTCGCTCATCCAGACGAGGCTTAACCTAATTGCCTCTATCACTTTTGCATTTTGCCAACTACGATCCCATAATCCATGAACATTGATGAAAGCACTCAATTGACATGTGTGTACTATATATTATATGTGTATTATATATATTTGGGTCAACTCACACAAGTACCGGAGGAATAGGGTTGACGATAGAAACATGTGTGCCTGTCCCCATGACTCGTTATCCCCGCCTAAACGACCTCATTTTCAACTTCTCGTTATGAAAACATTTGTGAGTAAGACAATTGAGAAGCTGAAAAACCAACCATGACCAGAAACCTATAACTTGGCATTAATGGCAATAATTAACAGTTAACAACTTTGGTTTCTGAACACTCTTCGAGGTACTATCGGGTTAAAATATTCAAATTTCCCCCATCCCCACACTTGAGGTTTACATTGTCCTTAATGTTGAAATAGCTAAATAAATAAAGAACATTTGAGGGACGGGGTTGAAATTGACTTTTTTTTTACTATTAAGCAATTTAAAAACTCGGGGCTCAAATGTGACGGTTCTACTTGCAACTATACAATTACACTTTTAACATTTAAACTAAGAAAACGAAATAAATTATGAAACTGAAATCACCTGATATCAACAAGACTAGAAGAGGACCAGTCGGCTCGCGAACTCTCATAAACACTCGTATACTCTCGTCTCAACCAAATACCAATCTGACAATTGAACCTGCAAAATCTCGAGACGTGTAGAAGCAAGCTTCTCACAAGTGTAATACATAGGTCTTTTAAGAGTTATGAAAATGATTTTCTGTTAATTTTATTAAAACAATTACCGAGCCAAATTAAGTCATTTCATAATAAATTTAGTTAAACAAGTTAAAAGCATTAAAAGACCTAACTCACTTTCGTATGAATCACGATTGCATTTAACGTATGCAACAAGCCCTTTAAACCCCCCCCCCCCCCGGTAGCCCGGGTGAACGAGTGGGGTCTCGTGAGGATTTATAGTGAACTACATCCACAAAGTTCGATTACAACATAATATACACGTACCTGGATTAACCACATTAAAATGAACATGAAAGCACTTTGGGTCACTTAAGTGAAACCTCATTTTCTCTTGGTGCGGTATCCCCACACTTAGCTTTTCCTATGATGGTACACTTAAAATGCAATTAGTAATATAAAAACTATAACAAAATGAAAACTAAAAATATACAAAATGTACAATTACCACCCTTTTTGTAACTTGTATGTCATTCAAGGTGGCCAGACGGCCTGCTCCCGTGCAACCTCATCATTATAAGCACGCTTTTCTTCAATCATTTGTTGCTAGTCTTCCGATAGGCCATGATCTGGCCCGAACATCTTCAGTCTCCACTCTTGATCATTTTGGTTGGATGGATGTCTCACTTTATTCTTCCTTGGTCGGCTACCTTTCTCTTCCACCTTCTCACTCTGTTGTTTCTCAAATCCCTTCTTATCTATCCTGTCAATCACAAAACATTCCTCTTTTGTGTGATCCTTGTCCAATGATACACATTTGTCAACAAGAGGGTTAATAGCATTTTCAAACAATAATAACCGTTTATCACGGTCTCCACACTTAATTCCCAAAACCCCTTTAGCACAATCAATTACCGCATGTGCTGTGGCAAGGAATGGCCTACCCAATATAACTTGCGGTTGTGTATTATTCACATGTTTAGCATAGTCAAGTACAAGAAAGTCAACTGGGTAGAAGAATTCCTCCGCATGAACCATCACATTAGTCACCATGCCCCGGGGAAGTGTATGAGTTTGGTCCGCAAACACCACAGTGGTGTTTACCCTTTCTAATGGGCCAAATTCATACTGATCATATAAACTACCGGGCATGATACTAACACATGCTCCAAGATCAAGAAGTGCCCGATCAGTTTTAAATTTACCAATTTGAATTGATAAAAGCGGCACTCCTGGGTCTTGGAGTTTACTTGAGGTGGTAATATTCTCCACCTCCTCATCTCTCATGTTGATCAATTTACCATTTAAACATTTTTCACATGTGCAATTTTCACAAAAAGACATTCATATGTTTTTGGTTCTGATTCATTTTGGAAAATTGATTCATTTTGACCGACACAATCACTCTCACCACTAACATCTTCCACCACCCCCTCAACAAACTGTGGTGGTGAATCAACATCAACAACAGAAATTTCAAAATGAGGTAAAAGACTTACAAAATTGATGTGTACATTGTTTCTCTTCTTAGAGCTTAAGCAGTAATGGTTCGGGTTGACTGTAGTATCGCTCGGGAGTTAACCTGCCCTCTTTTGCAACTTTTCCATATTTGCTGCGAGCTGATCAATCTGCTTTGACATTGCCTCTGCTGATTTATTATGTAACTCAAACTGTTTCTTCGTTTCAGCCTTATGATCTGCCATAATCTTCATCAATGCATCCAACTTTGAGTGCACAGACTCATCCGCATTTCCTGAAAACCCTTTCTGCTGATCCTGATTACCCGAAGAATTACCACCCTGGTTACCATCTCTGTTATATCCCCGATTCTGATTATACGAACCCTGCTGATAACCGCTCTGGCGGTAATTACCCCGCGATCTGTTCTGGCTCGACCTCTGAAAGTTCGGGTTTAACTGAGAAGACGCGTTCCCGTAACGAAAGTTCGGGTGATTCCTCAGGCCCGGGTGATATGTGTTCGAATTGAACCCTTGGCCTTTGGAATCCCCGTAAGCATAGTTAACCTCTTCAGTATCGTCCTCCTCGTCATCATAAAACTTGGGGCAATTTTCTGCCTTATGCCCGAGTTCCCACAATAATCACAAACCGGGAATTTAACTCCAACTTTTCCCGACTTCTTTCTTCTTACCCTTTCTATACCCAGCCAGTTCACGTTCTAATTTCAGCAATTCTTTCAGATTCACTCGTGACTGACTTAACTGACCTGGAGAAATTACCACGTCTTCGTCTTTCTGCTGCTGCTTCTGCCTTGGAATCTTCACACATAAACTCCAAAAAAATCCCAATCATCCTCCTCAGGCTGATTCAGTAACTGAACGTTACACGAGGCCTTAAGATGCTTTCGATCCTCGTATGTCAAACCATCAACAAAACACTTCACCAGTTCCCACAGATCGATTTGATAATGTGGGCATTTTCTGATCATAAATTTATACCTGGTAAAGGCTTCGTGAAATAATTCACCCGATAACTGTGAAAACTTTCGGATTTCCATTCGGGATTCACTTGTCTTTGATTGCGAATAATACTCGTTTAAAAATAACTACTGCATCTCGGCCTAGTTCCCGACACTGTGCATCGGTAGCGCGTTAAACCAATTCTTTGCCTTGTCTTTTAATGAAAACTGGAACAATCGCAACCGAACCTCATCTTGATCATAAGTACCATCCCCAATCGACCCGCAGATAGCTGAAAAGTCAGTCAAATGAGAATACGGGTCTTCAGAAACCATACCGTGAAAATGTGGTACGATGTTGGTGTATGACGGCCGAGACTTAAAAGTCGGTTGTCCCGACACTCGTTCCTGTGGGACCAACGGGGATGCTCCATCCGAAATAGCCGGTCTGAACCGACTGTGAACACCCTGAACCGGGGCTATATAATTCCTCCTGAGCCCCCCCGGGGTTCGCCAAACCACCCCAGTTAACCTGAATACCACGAACTCTTTCGGGCCTTTCCGCCCGATTCACCCTGTCTCGACCCCTTCCGTTTCTGTTAACTGCCTCAGCCCGTCTTCGATTAACTGGCTCTTCTACCTCTTCATCCCCATTATCATCACCCACTTCTTCCGGCTCCACAACCTCGTTCTCGGGCTCAAATTCTTGATTTCTCCTAACCCACCGATCTACCTCATCCTCAACTTCAAAACCCTCGTTCCCGTCATTATTATTTTCGCCCTCTTCTTCATCTTCTGTCGGAATACTCGGTTGAACATTATCAATATTTATCCGAACTCTGCGATTGGGGTTATTATTTGGAGCTGATGGTCCAGCTTGGTCAAAGTTTAAGTTTAGGTTTCGGTTTAGGTTGCGGTTTCGATGTCGGGTTCTAGAAGCACGAGTTGAGTTATTTTGGGCGTTTTGGTTATTTTGTTCGTTTTGGTTATTGAAATTTGGTGGGTGGGGTATGATATCGTGGTTAAACACATTGTTTTGTGGGAGTGGGTCGCGATTTTGGTTCTGGTTCTGGTTCTGATTGTCGTTTTGGTTCTAGTTCTGGTTTCGATCTTCCATCTCTGAATTTTTGTTCTAAACTCGGTTCTGCCGAGCTAATCTCTCGACTTCGGGCTCGTAAATTAACGGAGACTGTCGACCCGAATGGCGGGTGCGCATAAACCTGTTATCTGCACAACTAACACAACCCGCGTAAAATAAAGAAAAATAAAATTTAAACTAAAATTTGAAAACAAAAATTAAGACTAAAATTAAAAATAAACACAAAAATCAAATAATACGGAAACACTAAGCGCACTAACTCCTCGGCAACAGCGCCATTTTGATGATCGTCGTTCAAGTCAATCAAAAACCTAATTAAACTACCTAGATAGGATAAGTAAGGTATCGTATCCACCAGGAGTATGTGGTCAATGTGATTCGTGTACAGATTTACTATTATGAAGTAACTGATTCTTAGTGCTGATCACACAAGCGAATAAAGTGAAATTAGAGAACTAAGTAACACGCAAGTAAACGAGTTCAAGCAATTAACAAACAAATCACACCCGGGAATTCAAGTAAGCAACCTACAGTTATCTCATGCAACCTAACAGATTAATTATTAAGGATTAACTAAAAACTGATCAATTATACAAAACCTTAGACATCAACAATCATTTTACACACGACACTGGTTATCAAGCAGTCATTGCAAGTGTGACTCAGTTAAGGGTAATTGTATGTTTTGTTGTATTCAATCTAACCAAACAGTCATATGATCAATTATCTAGCAACTGGTAACAGATCGTTCAGACTAACGTAAACCTAAACCGACCGAACACTCAGAATTACCAAACATCAATAATCATATATCAATCATCAATAATAATACAATAATATTCTTAGTCACATGAGAAAAACTGTAACGATTACAAACTATACTTCCCGGGTGCGATTCTAGAAGATTAGCCGAGCCTTGACATCATTGGATCTTCAATACGGATGATATGAATCATATGTAGGGTCTTGGCACAAGCTATGGTGATGAAAATCGCCTCTTTTAGCTGCTGGAATCGCCTCTTGGTAGTCAAAACGGAGTTAGGGTTCTTCCGAATGAATAAAATAACATATTAACCTAATTTTCCTTTCTTTTATGTCCATCGCGATACGCGATGGCCATATGACCATCCCATCGCGTATCGCGACCTAAGAAAACCTCATTTTCAGATTCCTCTCGTCGAGAAACCCAAAATTCATATATTATGGCTCCCGTAACTCATTTTCTAGCTCAGGATTGGCTCGTTTTACTTCAATGTCACATTTTGTCAACCCATCTTGTTCAGTTTTAGCATCGGCTTATGATTTCTCATCCATACTTTTCCCGAATCCTTGTAACACTTCCCAAGACATCAAATAATGATTCGGTCTTCCCGAGATATTATTCCATGCTCGTACAAATCTCCAATTTAGCATCTTTAATGATCAATGACCTGAAATACAAAAGCACGTATGAAGTACCAAAGTTTTAACAATATATTCAATAACACTACATAATTAATACACTAATATATATATAAAATGCCCGACCATCAATACCTAGTTGCTTACTAGGGTAATCTTTATTTTTGTTTGTTTTGTGTTTTTAATACACCCGATCTTTCATAAAAAAAACATAATAGTAATAAATAAATACTTTTGTAATTTATTTAAAATAATTATTTGGATTTTCGGTCCCTGTAAAACACAGTCGATAGTCATTCTCATTTTAGTGGGGTAGTTATGGTATAGAATAAGAGGTCAAGGTAGGGATGAGATCGGTACTGTGCCGGTACTGAAAATCGCAAATTTTTGGATATTGATACTGATACCAATATAGGACCAGTATTCTATGTAAAATTCAAAAAATGTTAGTATCTTACCGGAACCGAATTTGCTCATCTAGATTAAGTGTTCAGGGTCAATGTGTCAAAACACCTTGCAAAGACCGGGGGTATTTCTGTTAAAATACATAAATAAAAGGAAGATAACATTGAGAATTTCAATGTCTTGATCAATGTGACAGCAACTCTTGTTTCTTCGTACAGCCGCTAAGCCAAGCCGGCTAACTTATTTTCTACTTTTCTGCACAACCCCAGCAGAGCCAGTCGGCTCCCTCTTGTCCAGCCGTTTAATTAACGGCTGCCTTCAGTTTGTGTTGATTGTGGGCCCAAAACTAAGCAGCCCGTTAGACGATATTATGGACTTATGGTTAATGACAATAACGTTTTTAACCCAGCATGGTTTTATTTATTGCACCTCTGTTATGAATCATTATTTTTAAATTACAAAAACTTTCTTTTTAGAGATCACCCATGGCCCAACCATTTCAATTTAAACTAAATAATATTAAGACCATCCTCTGTTTCGAAGTCCCTTAATTTTTTTGCATTTTTTTCCTATAAATTTAATAAATCAACAAATTTATTAAATATAATAATTATAAAATACAAACTAAATTAAAATTAAAAACATATACATAAAAAAATCAACTATTTTTAGTCGTCGTCGTCGCTGCCATTTTCTTGCTTGTTTCTCCAAATATGTTCAACCAAATCCTATCGAAGACTGAATTCGTTTCCTTTTTTCGTGTTCTTAATAAAATAGCAAATCTCTCATCTTCGTTTAGTGTTGTCATCTGGTCCGGCGCATCGTCGTACTCGCCTTTACATATTGCTCTACCCGAGTCCTTCAGTATCATATTATGCAAGATAATACAAGTGTACATTACATTTCTTAACTTATCCACTTGCTGAATACGAACCGTTGTCGATGAGGACGTCTTGTTCGCGGTTGTGAACTTTCGCAATGCTTGACTAAGACTCGGGCAACATCTAGAATATCACCTCCTCCCCTAAATCCGAGTTTGAAATACTGCCGGGGTCGGGGTAGAAGTCGGGTGTCGAAGATGCATCGGAAGACACTTTTTTGGAGAAAATTATATAAAGTTTGTAGAGATTGAGTTTGAAGATGTTTAAGTTTGAGTGATTGATATATATATATACATATATATATATACACACACATATATAGGGGAGGGATAATTTGAGAGTTGTTAGATCTTTAAGAACACAATATGGACCACACATTTAATTAAATGAGTATTGAATATGTGGCTGAGAATAAATCTGATTAAAAAATTAATCAGGAGAGAGAATAAGTAATTTTGATGATTACACAAGTTTAAATGTTAGTTACACATGTGTAATAAGTCGATTCGGTGTGTAAAAAAATACTGTAATTTTTTGTACATTAATTACACTTACGTATTACGCATGTGTAAAAAAAAATTCAAAAAAAATTGTTAAGTTGAGTTATTTCGAGTTCTTAAAACTCAAAGCGGTTCTCAAAAGAAATCAATCATACATATATATGTAAGGCCCCGAACCCGGTGGCCCTACCTTCGTGTCGGATTTACTCATAAACACAGTTCTTCAAATCAGAGTTTATTAAAACTTTTCGCGGAATATAAAACATCAATCATTTGTTACAAAACATTAAATCTTTTCTTTGATACCATAACACAAAACTTTATTTTTAAAACATCTTTACTTATTTCTTCAGATGCCAGCCGTTCAATCCATGCCGTGTGTCATCCTCATGCTAGCTCTGTAATCAGCTCACCTGCGTGCATACTAAAAGTCAGCTACGCTGAGTGAGTTCTAGTTAATCAAATGCCATACAATACGTACACATACATACATATCTGTAGATACATATCCATACTTCACTAGTTGCCCTTCTGTTCTACCTACATACTTGCTACCATACATACAATTTATTCCCATATATTTCTTCCCGTATCCGAAGACACATATTACTATCTTAACCTCGTATAAATATCCATAGGAGGATCGTCACGTAATATCTATTAAAAGAACCATTACCATACTATATATAATTTCCATAGGAGGAACACTCTGTATACTTTCCATAGAAGGAACACTATACTTTCCATAAAAGGAACACTATACTTTCCATAAAAGGAACACCATACTTTCCATAGAAGGAACACCATACTTTCCATAGAAGGAACACCATATTTTCCATAGAAGGAACACCATACTTTCCAAAAAAGGAACACTATACTTTACGTTATTATTTAATATCCATGTAAGGAGCTAATCTCTTCCCTTGACGATACGTTCAATATCCGAAGATCGTTCACGTACCGACAAGCTTTCATTCATACATTTCACATTATCCACATAAGGCATACACTTATCTCTTAGGATAAGTGTATTAACTATCACATTGAGTATGCACACAGCCCCGAAAACATAACAAGGAATGGGGCTAGAAACTCACCTGAACTCTGCTTCTTTTTCTGATAGCTGTAAATCCCTTCTTTAACTGAGCTCGGCTGACTGAACAAGTTACAGGTATCAATTAACTATCACTTCTCATAATGTATTTCTATCTTTATAAGACCCACAACGAACGGGGGTCCGGGGGCAGCGCCCCTGGCAGCGGGGTCTAGGGGCGGCAGCCCCTAGCAGGGTCCAAGGGGCAGAGCCCCTGGCTGGGGTCGAGCTGCCAGGTCAGCTTGGAAAAATTGTATTTACATTAACTGTCTTAACACATTTCCATTAGGTTTTTAATTTATTTTCTAAGCGAACTTAACTTTAGGCGAAGTTAAAACCTTAGGCGAACTTGGCTTCAGGCGAAGTTAAACCTTAGGCGAACTTGGCTTCAGGCGAAGTTATCATCAGGCGAACTTAACTTTACAGCGAAGTTGCCATCAGGCGAACTTAGCTTGCAGGCGAAGTTCATCAGGCGAACTTAGCTTGCAGGCGAAGTTCGTCACGTTGAAGGCGAAGTTGCCCAGATGAAGGCGAAGTTGCCCAGGCAGCCGTTGTTTCAGTCTCTGATCGGCATTTCGAGCGATTTTAACACCCTTGCTATGGTTCAATATCACCCACTACGCTTCCCGACCATTTCGGTCACTTAAACACTAAAAAGCTTGGATCTTTAAACTTCAAAGATCAAGAATCATACATTTTTGGGCTTGTTTGGATCTCCTTTAACTTGTTAACGCAACTAGTCGCCCTCTCTCACTCTCGGATCAGTCCGATTCTTCCCTTGGCTCGGCCCGGTTCCGGCGATGTTAATGTATGTGTGTGTGGAGTGTGCTTGGATAAAGATAGAATGAAGATATTTTGGGGTGTTAGGGTATTTATATCCCTGAGATCCCATGGACCTAAGGCCCATTCTCATTTAACCCATCCTAATTAATCCAAGTCCACAACCCACATCCATTACCCAACACTAGCCCGACCCATACCAACTCCTATTCTATTGTTTATTTCCTGATAACCCGGGTAAACTTTCTCTCTATTATTAAGTAATATAATTAATATTACTTTGGAAATTTCGGGATGTTACAATATATATACAGGGCCGTCTTCGAGAATACGAAAAAAACTCGGGGCCCGGGACATGAAAACAAAAGGCCTTAAAATGCAAAGTCAAAAACTTTTATATATTTTAGACAATAATAATAATAATAAACGATTTTTTAAGGAAAATGATCTAACAAAAATACTTAAACGAATCTAATGCTCCTCAAGCATTATTTTTAATGATACTTGATCTCTAAAACATCGTTCTAAATAGTAATAATCGTCAATCCGTTAAGTTTTTCTTAAAACATTGTTGATCGTCAAGGTTGCAAAAGTCGCTAAGCGGACCCTAGGCGACCGATTGGGGAGTTGTGAGTACTTGGCCTAAGTCGGTGAGTACTCGACCTTAGTCAGAGAGTACTCGGGGATGGCTCACCGAGAACTCGGCCTAGGCGGGGATTACTCGTTGAGTACTCGATGCCTAGGCGCGATTTTTACAACCATGAATGATCGTCCCTAACCTAAAAACATGTGTATCTTCACATTTTTCTCTATTTACGCTTACTTAACTCTTCTTCTATTTTCTACATTTTTTACTAACGGATAACGGATAAATGTTTAGCTTTAGGGGATAATATATATATATTAAAAAAAATTAACAAAACAAGTCTATAGATTAACCAATGTTATATTAATTAATTGAATTAATATGAAATACATATAACTACAAACTCTAAAACATTAAAATAAAAACATAAACATGTGGGCCTTTGGAGGAGCAGCCTTTCATTAATGATTTTATGCTGTTATTATTTATTATTTTTATTTTCAATTGTAAAAAGTGAGAAGTGTGATGGGCTGGCCCAAAAAAAATACACATATATAAAGGTCTTTTATAAACTTATGGGCCCTTAGGGAGAATGAGCCTTGGGTTTGAGCCCTTCCTGCCTTCATTTTGGGCCGGGCCTATATATATATATATGGGAGGGATATTTTGATAAATTGATGAGTTGTAAGAACTTTAAGAACTCAATTCTGGACCATACATTTAATTAAATGAGTTAAAGTATATAGCGAGATTAAATTTGATTAAAAAATGAATCAGGAGAGAGAATAAAGATTTTTATTGATTACATAAGTTTAAACTTTAGTTACAAATATGTAAAAAGTCGATTCGGTGTGTAAAAAATTAGGGTAATTTTTTGTACATTACTTACACTTATGTATTATAAATGTGTAAAAAAAAATTCAAAAAAAAAAGTTGTTACGTTGAGTTCTTTCGAGTTCTTAAAACTCAAAGCGGTTCTCAAAAAACAATCTTATATATATATATGATCATGATCATGAGATAACTTTTTTAAAATTGAGAACCATTTTGGACCACAAAAAACCCAAAAATAAAAAAAATCATAAAATAAAAAAAATCACAAAAATGAAAAAAGTAAAAAAAAAAAACCAAAATTCTTATTTTAACATCCCGGTTTCATTAAAAAAACTCGGTTTAGCCAAATTATATACACATATGTATAATATATACATATATGTACATTTACATGATTTTTTTATACACATGTGTATAATTTAAGATAAATGATATTGTACATATGTGTATATTACGTAACTAAATATTAAATAAAATTATACATATGTGTATAATACGACGTTTTTTAATTTTTTATTATTATTTTTTTATTTTTTTAATGAAACCGGAATGAAATATAAGAATTTTGGTTTTTTTACTTTTTTAAATTTTTTGTTATTTTTTTTTTTGATTTTTTTTAAATATTTTTTAAAGGTGTTTTTAGTGGTCCAAAATGGTTCTCAAAGCTCTCAATTTGCAAATGGTTCTCTTAGAATCCTTATCATATATATATATATATGTATATATATATATGTATATATATACATATATTTTTAAAACAGGCAAAAATAGATCCGTTGAAGGGGAGGGGCCCACCCACATTCACCATCCGCGCTGACCGTTGGCTTGCTGAGCATCTCGGCGCCCTTCAACCAACGACGCCCCACCACGGTGTTCCACGTCCTCGTCGCCCAAAAACCACCCTCCTCGGTGCCTAGCATATTATCTAAAGTTGTCAAAATTGTTGATACATAAAATTGACATGAAATGCCAAATTGCATATTTGTCTTTGTTTGACTGAGTGATTTGAGAGTGTGGCCAAAAGGGGACCAATACCAGGTACTAAATTGCAAGGAGGCATTTAATGAGCTAGGGGCAATGACACTAGACAAACTAAAGTTGTTTTTTTTGGCTTTAGTCACTTGATTATCTTTATCTCAACCTAAAATCTCTCTCTCTCTCTCTCTTAAGGTTGAACTCAAGACCTCCCTTTCTTTTAAACGAAGTATTTTAATGTCTCATCTTATCTACTTGAGCTAGAGTGGTTATAGTTAGGAAAATGGATGGTGCAATGTTTGAAAATTTTAGTTGAATAATGTTTAGTAATTTTGGATACAATTTTGTTGCTTGACATATGTGTTGAGTACATTTCTATTTTTTCTTGTATTATGATTTGTTTAATTCAATTATATGAGAAGATGAAGATATTAATGAAAATTAGTGTTTCTCAAAAGTTGACAGTGACAAATGATATATTGAACAAGTGTAGCAAAATAGGAGTATAACTATGACTTCAAATGATCGGAAACCGTTGTATTGGAAATAAACAAAACTTCAAATAGTATGGACCCACATATGATCTAAAGTTTGAAAAAAACTTGGAGCACGAGAGTGTTAGTCAGAACACGAGTATTAATAATAATTTCAACAAATAACTTGCCAGGAAGGAGGCTTGATGGACCGAGTGATTTTGGAAAAGAATGTGGAAAGGCTTGATGGACTTAAATTGATATAAAATGTAAACATTAAAAACCTCTTATTTTGTAAAACCCTTAAAACTTAACCTTAAATAGACAAAAATATACAATTATATATTTTTTTTATTTATACTTGTCATCATAAGTGACAACTTAACAACGTTTAACATACTTAAATAAAGTATTAAGCTTAATAAAATGTGGAAGTAATGAAGACGATTATTGTGTTTGGTTCGCATCACGACTTGATCTTCTTTCGGTACCATAAGCTTTTAGTTATCTGATAGTTACCACCATAAAGCATTTAGTAACTTATTATATAAACGATTCGTTTACTCCGAAGTGTGAAATAGTAAAATCATAAAATTTATCCGTCGCGTAGCGCAACGGATTTTGGAACCATACCATTGCGTAGCATAACATATGATGAGTTGACTCGGGTCAGCTAACCATCTCCCTCGCACTTGAGGTGCCTATTGTTGTACTCTGTTAAAGTTAGCAGGTGTCTAGATTTGTAGTCCCTTAATATTACCAGGTGTCCATATTTGCACACCTTTTATATTAGCATGTGTCTGGTTTTAAACTCATCTTATATTAGCAGGTGTCTAGTTTTACACATCTCTTATATTAGTAGGTGTCGAGTTTTACACTCTTCTTATATTAGTAGGTGTCCAGTTTTACACCCCTCTTGTATTAGCATGTGTCCAGTTTTACACCCCTATTATATTAGCAGCTATCCAGTTCTAAACCCCTCTTATATTAACAAGTTCTTGATTTATTTCCTCTCATAATTTCGGTTTCTAACCCGAATTATTCGGCCCGTTAAGGGTATTTCAGTCATTAATGTATTCTATTCACTTTAAGTGCAAACAATACTAGCAGGTGTCCAGATTCACACCCTTTAATGTTAGCAAATTCTTATTCTCTTTCCATTTCGTAATTCCGGGTTCTTACCCGAATTATTTGGCTCGTTAAGGGTATATCTGTCATCAATATATTCTATTTACTTCAAGTAAAAAACTCTTATTTTCATCCAAGTATAAACTACTCTATGGTTGATATATAATTACACCTTGACCTCTATGACGCCATGGTCGTTTATACCTTGGTTTCATTGTCAATGTCGGTTTAGGGCCATATAGACCACAGACGACCCGTTCGATTCGTTCTTGTGATATCTATCAATTGTGAATAAATCCAACGTCATAATTTAATTCCTCCATGGTCTTAGCCATGTTTCATATACTTAGGACGTCACCTTCGTCTCTATGACTTCATAAGTCATTTACACGTCGGTTTTGATAAGTCCTTTATTTAAATCTTAAAAACTTTTTTTTTTATTATTCAAACCAATAATCACACTTCTTCCATCATTATGTCAAGATACCTAAATCGATATAGTTTTGTAACATAATAAAACGCAACATCTAGTCACGTACCTTAAAGCTTCCATTTTTGTTTCGCCATCCGATTCGATCTTCCGGATTGTCATTCGAGTTGCCTACAAATCACAACCCGGTTACTCGTAAGGATACTTTTCTTTTTAAATCCTATTTGTTTACATATGCCAACATTATCCAAAGAGTTCATATCAGCCTCATTATGACATGTTAGACATCATATTTCTCATTTAAGCATTTCATCAAATATCTTGTCGGCATGATTTCTAAGTTGTACATTTAGTTAAATTTTATAACTTTCTACCACTTCATATAATATTAGTTTCATTCAAATCTCACAAACAATCAACTTATATGTAAAAGCCAATCAAATCAAAGCTAATACACTACCTATTGTTCATGAAATTGAGGTTGTTCACCATATGGTTAAAACTTACTTCATAGTAGACTTGAACACTAACAAACAAGTTATTTGTGCCAAGTCCTTAACAGTTTCAACATTCATGATGAATTTAAGCATTCATGTACTATCAATTTCACCATATGATCATAAACCATTTACTAATTGCAAGTATTCTACTTGTCAACTTTTACTACTATCATCAAATATTATTTCAAGACATACCTTATGATCACCAAGTTGAGATGATCACAATTTTACCCACATGCAAGGGTTTTATTGCTAATTGGCCTTTCAATTTTGGGAAATCAGATGAACAAGACGCTTCCCTTCTTTCTTTGTTCCTGACGTAGAACAACTCATATACACATGTGTGTGTTTTTCTCAAATTTTGAATTTTATAAAGTCTATTTTGCTTTTGCAGTAATTAGCCTTCATACTTTGGTTAGATATTTTAAAGGTCACATTTAACCCCTTTTTTAAGGCTTACACTTTCAAAGTAAATAGGTTAAATTTCATTGTTATCATCGTTCTTTTTGTCATGTTACACATAACACGAGTAAACACTTATGTTTGATAGCGTATGATATTTTGGGGTGTTACGTATTTAGCAATTAAAAAATCACTAAAAACAAGATATTATTTAAAATAACTTGTCTTTAAAATAGACAAAAATATATCAATATAAACTAGGGTCAAGTTAAATAATAAAGGGGAACAAAAATGAGAATGATGAAAAGTATTTCTAGCAAAAAAAAAACCCTAAAAAAGTTAAAAAATAAATAAGAAAATCATAACTCAAAATTTAATAAAAAAATGAAAAATTAAAAACACAATGTTTCCACCGTCTTTCTTGTTCTCATAAAAAACACAATGGTAAGTGAAAAAATCGTTGTGTCTTTTTGTTTATCATTGTGTTTATTTTCATCATTGATTGTGTCTTTTCCTTGACATTGTGTCTTTTTTTCTTTGTGTTATATTACATAACAATGTGTTATATTTTGTTCGGCATTGTGTTATATTTTGCGATCTATTGTGTCTTTTTTAGTTATAATTGTGCCCTTTGTTCACTTTCATTATTGTGTCTTTGATCTCGCCATTGTGTATTTTCGTCATTTTTTTTTATTTTTTGTTTTTTTTTATTTTATTTAACGGGAATGATTGCGGAAACATTTTAGTTTTTTAACTTTTTTCGTTTTTTATTTATATTTTGAGTTATGATTTTTTTATTATTTATTTTTAAGGAGTTTTTTTGTCTGGTCACAAATTCTTCCCACACTTCTCATTTTTGCCTTCTTTTGTATTTAACTTTAGGGAAAATTCCCAAAATGGGTCATTCATAGAATATGTTTCCAAGTTTATCCCCACTAATTCAAGTTTCCAACTTTGTCCCTTTGTTATCTCGTCGCCGGCGACATGATAACGAACACTGACGATGCGTTACTGAAACAAATAGAATACGATACGTGGGCGGAATCTGTGTTGATGATGCGTTATGTTGCTAACGTAGGGTAGCGGCGATGCGCTATGTTGCTAACGTAGGGTAGCAGCGATGCGTTATCACTAACGCATCGTGGAACCCTTGTGTTGTCATAACAAGGTAGCAACAATATAACGCATCGCCGCTACCCTACATTAGCAATATAACGCATCGTCAACCCTATGTTATACATAACGTAGGGTAGCAGCGATGCGTTATGTTGCTAACGTAGGGTAGCAGCGATGCGTTATCCACTAACTATCGTCGACGACCTATTCCGGCCAGATTCCGGCCACGTGTCGTTATCCTATTTGTTTCAGTAACGCATCGTCGGTGTCCATTATCATGTCGTCGGTGACGAGATAATAAAGGGACAAAGTTGGAAACTTGAATTATTGAGGATAATTTTGAAAACACATTATTTAAATGAGCTATTATGGGAATTTTCCCTTTAACTTTACCCTATGAACTAATGTTTAGCCTGAATGAATAAACAAAAGTTTCGTAAAAGTGAAAAAAAATAGACATAAATATCATCGTGACGAACTTTATGCTGTCCTGTGACCATATATTTTTCCAAACTAGTTGAAAGTTTTGTAGTGATATGTATGTATATATATATCATACATATTTATGCGTGTGGGCCTGTAAATGAATATTCTGCCATTGCACTACATATATCATTATCATGCTCCATCATTGTATCATTGGTGTCTCAGTTATCAGTTTTTCTTCCTTCTTAAGACTTCACAGTTTTTTATATCATCTTTTAATGTTTGTATTTTTTTTGAAAGAAAATATGTGTACAGTTTGATGGTAGTTTTTGCGCTTTGATGATTTGTATTGATGTGTATAGTAGCTTGCTAGTGTTTTAATGAAAGTATTTTTTTTGTTGGTCGTTGTAAAAAAATTAGAAAATTTGTACACGTGCTTATAATGTGTGACATTCCCCATTTACGGGTTAATTTGTATTTGTTTTTATTATGAAAACCGACCCGTTTTGCATCTCGAACTTTTCAATAATATAAAAATGATGACTTTTATGTTACATATTTGTTTATGGTTGTCGGATCTCAAAAATATCTTTTACAAGCCTTAAAATGCCCCTAAAACGCTCAAAACGAATTTAAGGGATTAAAACTGCCAAAGTTGAAAAATCATATTTTTCCCTCCGCGGCCTTAGCGCCGCACTAAGGTCAAGACAGAGACCTTAGCGCCGCGCTAAGGGGCTCTGCAGCAGCAATAACGTTTTTTGTTGTTTTATGTTTGTTTGACTCTCTTTTCTCCACCCATTTGAATGCAAACACTTGAATTAAACCTCATACATGACCCATTCAACTTACCTTATAAATACAAGCCTATTCCCTTCATTTTTCCTTGCTTATTTCATCAAATCTCTCTCTCAATATAAGATTTTTAAGGTTATTATTCAAGTTCTTGGCAACTGAGTTTAATCTTACATTATAACTAACTTCTTAGTAAATAAAGCTTGTTGTTGCAACACATATATAATATATACCCCTTGTTTCCTTCTGTTTTCACTTCTCCGGTCGCGGTCGGTTGAGGTGATACGCTACAAGGCAATGCTACATGGAGGAATCATTATAGTCCTTGATTATACTATATTTCCTTTAGTGCTTACTAGTCTTGTTTAAATTATAAGTAGTTAGTTTCTAATTCATGTTAAAATGAGTTCCATGGTATTAGGTATGTGGTCACTAGCCTCGGTTTTATCCCGAGTTGAGAACCGAACTCTTGTTTACAAGTTTTGTTTAAATAGTTAAATAAACATGTTATATGTAAGATTTGAATATTATAACTTCAAAAATCGTTTTTATAGTTCTATGGTATGTGGTAACCAACCTCGGTCTTATTCCGAGTCAAGGACCGAACCAAAACCGAACTAAACCGAGTTCACTCGCTTAAGACACACAAGTGTGTTTTGGGCCACCGAAACTCATCTTTTTCTTCAAGGATATATTTTAAACTAATTTTAAATTATTTTCTCAACATACTTGGCATGTCGGAATCCAACTTGATCTTATAACAAGTTTGGACCGGTAAAACCAAATACTCACTTAACGGACGTTAATGTTCTTCACAATAGAACTATATACTTGGTTAAATCTTTTTGATTTTTAATTGAGTTATCTCATAACATTTATCACTTTGGAAAGTTGACTTTGAGTTTGGTTAATTATCAAGACTCGAACCGACAAATCCGAACACTCGTTTAAAACCTCGTTTTGGTATTTATATAACAAAGGGTCTTGCAATAGTGCATTATAACCCACATAATTACTTAACATAGGTTGGGTAATATTAATAAAAAGATTACCAAGACCCGGTTGTGGGTAAACTTATTTTTCAAGAAACATTTCTTTAATTTCTCAAATATTTACATTTTAAACCCTAAACTTTATGTATTTACTTTACTTGTCATATGTTTTACTTTAAACCCTTTCAAGACTACTTACTAACTTAAGACCCGTTTATCTAGGTCTTACTCGTTAAACCGATCTCCGATTATTAACGAATCAATATTGCAAGTTACTTAGTTAACGTGGGTACTCTTCCATCCCCGTTTTCCATCTTACATTTTAGGGGTGACATTGCATACATATTCAAATTCCAATGATTTGTACTTGTGTCTCAAACCACAAACTTTTTAGTATATGTTACTTAAATAAATGCTCAATTGCTTTACATGATTACATGCTATATGTTTATTGCTTTAGACGAGTTGGCCAATATGAAACTATTAAGTATGATCATTGTGACATTCGTCAAATTCGGGTTTTATTAATATTTATTATTATTATTATTAACAAGATAATATTTATTATTATTATTATTATTATCATTATTATTATTGTTTAACAAACCAATTATTATCATTATTTTCATAAAAATAGATTATTATTATTATTATTATTATTATTATTATGATTTTTTATTATCATTATTATTATGATTATTAAGTAATATTATTAAATTATATTATTGTGAATATTATCCACTTGTTTTATTAAACCGAAACCCATGTCGGGCTTAGTTACCATTTAACTTTATCATCACTCGAGTTATATCTTTTTATCACTAATACTAATATTATTAAAATGTTATAAGTATTAGTTATTATTAATAGACAGAATTACAAATTTCGTCCTTTAAAATAAGACGAATTACGGTTCGTGTCCTTTTCTAAGTTTCCTTGCAGGCGGTGTAATTTAAACTTTTTTTTCCTACAAGTTATGTCCTTTACGCTAACTGGGTTAGAAAAACTCTGTTAAATCCCATCACGTGAGAAGCATGTGAGGGTAGTTTTGTCTTTTTGCCTACCCTGCAACTTCTTCTTCTTCTTCTGCTGCTGTTTCTGTATCTATTAACACACACACTTTGGATTCATCAA
Source organism: Bidens hawaiensis (assembly GCF_021521415.1). Classification (NCBI taxonomy): domain Eukaryota; kingdom Viridiplantae; phylum Streptophyta; class Magnoliopsida; order Asterales; family Asteraceae; genus Bidens; species Bidens hawaiensis. Next base: position 38,448 of record NW_027505816.1, read on the forward strand.
TTAACAATCTAGGGTTTCACCAATGGATCCCACCATCCCAATTTCATCACCATACCTCCCACTCTTCTTCTCCATCTTCTTAACCATCTACTTGAGTTCTAGGGTTTATGCAATTTGAGGTTTTCAAATTTTAATAGGGTCTGACAATAATAAAGCGATGATAGACAACAAAGAAAATAATGACGATACCTTAAAAAGAAGTAAACCACCGCCGGAAACCCCACCCCTTCCGAGTGTCTCGCACCACCAGGATCAACGATCGGTAAAGGCACCACACTACCGGACCTCCGGTGGTACAAAACACCGCCGTCATCACACCACCGCCGCCTAGGGTTTCCAAAATATAACCCGACAACAGGAGGTGGATGAACGGTTGAGGTGATGGAACCCGACCGCGATGAAGGATCGTCACCTAACCGACAAACGATGGTGGTTGGAGGCGGTGGCCGCTTAAACCACCCGACATTGTGGCGGCGGTCTCGCAGTGGTTTAAGCGCTTCCTTTAATCGTGCCCTATAAATCAGGTTAGGGGTTTCGAACTACAAAGTATGTTCTGATTCATCAATTGAATGTTCATAATGTACAGATTGTTGAAAGTTTTTTTCAAGTAATCATAATTTTTCGGAGATGGAGCGGTGGCTGGTGGCGGAGCTATGGTGGCGGTGGTGATGGTGTTTGAGGAATGGTTATGGTGATGGTGTGGTAGAACATAGAGAGAGAAGTGAGATGAGGCAGTGTTAATAGATACAGAAACAGCAGAAGAAGAAGAAGAAGTTGCAGGGTAGGCAAAAAGACAAAACTACCCTCACATGCTTCTCACGTGATGGGATTTAACAGAGTTTTTCTAACCCAGTTAGCGTAAAGGACATAACTTGTAGGAAAAAAAAGTTTAAAGTACACCGTCTGCAATGAAACTTAGAAAAGGACACGAACCGTAATTCGTCTTATTTTAACATACAAAATTTGTAATTCTGTCTCATTAATATGACACATATAATTATTATAATAATAACAATTATTATTATTAAAACTTATAAATCTGTTAATGATATATTCAACAACAAAAGTAGTAATTAATATATTTACTATTACTATTACTATTATTAGTTTTTAAAACAATTCTCAAGTGGTAGTATATTTATATATGTTATTATCATCATGATCTTATATATATATATAACATATTTTAAAATTATTCTTATCATTACTATCTTTATCATTAATAACATCATTATAAGCTTTATTCTCTATTTATTTTTATAAAACCGAACTCCCGTCTTGTTTATATTTAATATTGGTTTAGTTATTTAAAAGCCCATTAAAATAATATTATTTTATTGTAAATTATCAATTAAGTACGAGTCCCTAATCCTTAACCAATCAACCGGTAACCCGATTAGAAACTGAACCCCTCGTTAAGGTTTTCATTTACGATTTCAACTATAGTTTCATTATGGCCTCAAGTTCATTAATATATATTATATTATTTATTTTAGCTAAGGTGTTTATCGTTTCAACTCGGACTTGTTCGTTTACCGTTCGAGCTTCATTTATTTATCTATTTATTTCTCGGTTCATCAATCGAGGTGAGTACTTTCATACCCCATTTTTCATCTTTCGTTTTGGGGTGACATTTCATACTTATCAAACTAAATGTTTTATTTACTTGAATCTTAAACCCACAAACGTGATTGTATACTTTACTTAAATAATTGCTTGATTTGGTGTTCTATGCTTACATGCTTATATGCTTATGTGTTTATCGCTTTTGGATGGTGGAACTATAAATCCTAGACCATATGGCAACCCCTCATGGCAATGTGTCGTTAACGTAATGCAATTAACGATAACTATAAAATCCTTGACTACTTGGCAACCCCTTGTAGCTAGGTGGTGATAATGTGTTTAGCAATTGTCAATAAAATCCTAGACTATTTGGCATCCCCTTATAGCTAGGTGTCGCTAACTTGTTTAGCGATAACTATTTTATCCAAGTTTATAGCTTTTTTTATTGTTTTGTATACAAGTTTTGCGGCTTTTTATTACTATATACTTATATGCTCAAACTTATGAGTTGCTCACCAACCTTTGTGTTAACAAACTTTATTTTATGAAATGTTACAGGTTTGACTTTTGTTGACTCGAGGACTTGATGAAAAACGTTACCAAGACTATTAGGGTATTAGCAAAACGAACAATATGATTACTACTTGTTTCCAAATTTGTTTATATGAACGAGATGTGTTTGTTTATTGATTTATGAAATAAATGAGTTGATTAAATATTGTCACATTAAATAGTGTCTTGTGTATTTGTCCAATCACGTTGCACCTCGGCATGTTCCGCCGCCTTTGGTCGGGGTGTGACAGATTGGTATCAGAGCCACAAGACTATAGGATAGGTGGTTAGACGTAACGACCTAGTATAGTCTTTACTTTAGGGTCCCTATACGTGTTTACCCTACTTGCTTGTTTATTTATATACTTATTTATTTTATCAAATCATAAATATACACATACACACACTTTCATATTACTCCAAGGTATCCTTGCCTTAAAACGCACAAACGTTAGTTTTTATTGTGTTTTATGGATCACAAGCTTAACTTGGATCCCGTTGTTTCAAATCTCCTTAAAGATTGTCTCATATGAGATGACCACTTTAAATAGTCGAATGCGAGCGTTTCGCTCGCCATCCCAATTTTCGGTGTCAAAGCAATAGAACTGCGGTGGTACGTGGACTAGCGTTTTGACATGACGTTGTATTCTGATTTATTATTTTTGTTACAATCGTTATCTGAGTCGAAGACATAAAAAAGTCGCGGTGGTACGTGCACACGTTTAGAATCTAACATGGTATTTTTTGTAATAAAGGTTTTTAGTGCCGTAATGTCAAGTCATGGTGGTTCATGCACGATTTTTCCGCCTTTAAATCTTAAAACTTTATTTCTACATTTTAATAACTTAAACCATTTTCCCTTTATTTTGTTATAAATCCTTATCACAAGTCCTCATTTATAAAGGTAATTTTATATTCTGAATAATTCTTTTTTATCTCGATTTTATGTAGTAAAGTTTTACGCCAATCTTCTAATTTTGTTTTCACAACGATTTTATTTATATAAATTTCATCCATTATGACCTCTTTGATAAATATATGTATATATATACATTTTCGATCCATTCACTATGATTTTTGATATGCCATCTATTTTCGTTAAGATTATTTATAAACAAAATTCTCATTATATAAATTTCATCATATTAAAAAGATTTAATGACAAACGTTACTTTGAATTTTCAAGTAAATCTTCTATTATATAAATTTTATATTTTCTTTAAAGTCCTTGTAAAAATTTTTTTTATAAAATTTCATTTTTTATAACAATTCTGTTTATTTTGAACGATCCTTTCATAATATTAATTATTTAAACTTTTTACGACGTTTTAATTATATTACATAATATCCATGGTAGAATCCTCTTTAGCTAAAATCTATTTTACAACAACTTTCATTATGCATTTTTGCTTCATTATAAATTTTCACCAATAAAACTTGCATCTTATGATACAACTCGTTTTAAATTTCTTATGTTAGTTTCGATTTGATTTTTCAAGAAAATTCGCAAACTTATAGTTTGTAACTTTCTTGAAACTCTCATGCAAAACTTCATAGAAATTTTACTTTAAAGACAAAAAAATCGTTTGCTCGTGATATCTCGATTTACAATGCCGGTCATTCTAACTTACCGTGATATTTTCGTTACACGATATTAAATAATGAACTTGGTAAAAAAAAATTTCATTACGCAACTTTGTTTTCCCAAAAACGACATTCATCACTTAATATTGAAAACTTATAACAAATTTTAACATTTAATTTACGTATTTTAAATTTCCTCATAAACAAAAAAAAATTATTTTAATCTTTATAAAAAAATGTGTGATTCACGCGCTCGAATCTCAAAAATTATATTTATATAATATATATATATATTAACTTGTAATTTTAATTATCAAAATTTTCATGGATGTTTCAAACATTATTTATAAATTATGATATTTTCAATTTACTTCCCCCTAAACGCAACCACAAGTTCCCAAACACCCGTAATCCTTCTCAAACTACCGCCTTAAATTAAACCATCCTTACACTTCAAAAGTTTTCCCGCGCACTCAAATATTTCCCCAATATGAATGAAACCTAAACATCCAAAAGTATACCCCTCACCTACCCAAACCCCATGCAAGCCCAAGATATACAAAAATCAACCCAACAAAAGGTCCTAACTACCGACACTTCTACGCCACGAAAACTATCAAACTCACCATCCTAATGCTTCAAAAACACCGACAAACACACTCACGAATCCTTGAAACATATACAAACCAAAGTTTACACAACCATGACTCAAAACCCTTCGACCCATGCCACGTCGAGTCACAAACCATATCGCCACAACGTTTCCCATCCAACCATAGAGTTTGGTATCAAAATAGCAACCAAAACACTCCTTGCAAAATACATGTATAAAACAAATCTCAACCAAAACTAGCCAAGATCAAAATTATTCAACCCACCAACTTAACCCAACTCAAATAAGCCAAACCTCACCTAATAGGCCAACCACTACTCACACAAATCAGCTAAGCCTAACCTACTCAAACGACCAAAACTCAACAAACCTTGTCGATTCAACTCAAAGAAAACACAACTATCCAAGACGATCGAAACACACTCACTCCTCACCAAATTTTCAAACCATTCACTATTTGAAGCCTAAGACCGCTCCCTACGCATGCAAGCTTCGTTTTTCTCTAATTTTTTTTTTGTAATTTATATATATACAACTAATGTATTTATAACGACCTCATGTGTTCAAATAATCACTTTTAAATTATAAACTCTAAATATATATATATATATATATATATATATATGTATGTATATATATATATATATTATTGTCATGACAACAAAATTTTATTATGAGGAATTTTATTCAAGGATTATTAAACGACTATGTGTATGATTTCAAGATTTTAAATATTGTCACCTAAGGTGATAGATCTCTTAATAACTTTATAAATTCGAGGTTTCATTTTGACTGTTGAATGCGGGATTTATTTAATAATAAATTTCAATTTTCACCATATTGCATAAACTCAATGACCATGGCTTTGAAAATCTTTGGACGCGTTTATAAATATTTTATATTGTTACACAAACTTTTTTTGCTCAATAACGATTTACGCAAACTATTACTTCTTATTATCGCAAGCATTATTTTATAAATAACTTTTTATCACAACCGCTTATTGTATACAAATTCTTTTAACAAATTGGACTTACAAGATTTACACTTGATAATGATCAAAACGTTTCTCTAGCTACGCGTATACCGCGATATATTGATATTATTATATTCATTTTCTTGTAAACAATAAAACGATTTTACTTGAGATTTCATTTTCGATGTTATTCTTATATTTTCAATGAGCATATAAAACATTATTTACGTATTTAGTCATTAAATTCGAGTCACACAATTATTGCGATTTTTCTTCATTTGATGAGAATGTTTCGATGACAATATTTTGCACATGAGATTTCATTTTTGTGTTTTGATTTTCGTGATCGAATGCAAACTATTCAATAACAATTTGCGTAATACTTTCAAAACCTTAACTTCGCCAAAATCTCGTTTATCTTTTAAACGATATTTTCATGACTATGTTATTTATATTTGAGCATTTATGTAAACACGATTCTATACATTATTATATATCATTTCATCTAATCTATTAACGGCCTATGTGTGGCTGTCTACAAGTTTTGGTACTATTAGAAACCGTTATTATAATGACGATTATATAAATGGTTTCACAATAATGGCCGTATTCACGTTTTATCATATTTCATCGATTGTTTTAGTTATTAATCAATACTATTTTATTTATATTGATGCACGTATGCGTCACCCCAAAGAAAACTCACCTCATCTCTCATGTGGTTACATTCTACGCAATCGAATTCTCAAATACTTATAACCTCAAGTTTGTTCACGTATGAAACTCATCGTACGCTATAATAAATTGTAACGTTGTTTACCCTGACCTCGTGTACTCACTTTTGGGTTTCTCATTTACATTTATCAGAGTTCTTATTATTAAAATTTCACTCATCAGATTTTATACTAATTTAGTGACCCGACTTTAAACCCTCTATTTTAATGATTTACTATTCATTCACACTGAGGACATTTGACTTCAATCCTCGTCTTGTAAATGTCTACCCGGGATTTTTATTTATGCGATCATCTTTACTTATTTAAACCAAAATAGTTATATTCACCTTGGTTATACTTTAAAATTTTAATTGTTTCATTTATGTATCTCATCTTCCTACCTATTAAAAGTCAATCACGAAAAATTTTCAATCGCTAGTACTGTTTTATCAATAGTGGTAAAATTCAAGAAATTTATTTACACATTTATTAATTTAAGATTTCAAAATAAATATGTCACTTATACCACATAATGGAACGAACCATGCGGACCATACGACGATCTAAATAATTATGGGTGCACACTTAATTATCGAAATCCCCGTATGGAAGCCATGGTAAGTACGGTTGTGTGCGATAACTCAGACCCGAAGATGATGGCAGAAAAACGATAAAAAAATGCGAAATCATGATAAGGGTATGGTGGATACGTCACTGGTACTTCCTATATATAAGTGCCTTTATTATGTTTCTTATTTGTAGCGTTTTTCAAGTCATGCAAGGATTTGACGTTATTCTTTTGCTTAAAAGTTGTTCATGCAAATATCTTACTAAAGACAATATTCGTTAATAATTACCTTTTTCTTTAAGTTCATTTTAATTTCGGGACGAAATTTATAAAAAGTTGGGGATACTGTGACATTCGTCAAATTCGGGTTTTGGATTTTCTTTCGTGTTTTATTTAATAATTATACGTCGAACCCGTATTGTATTGTAAAACCCGACCCGGTAATTTTATTAATCACTTAAGTCGATCTTTAAATTTTTCAAATACTTAGTTCATCCAAAACCCGTCATGTAGGCGTGTACTAATCGTTGTTAAATTAACATAAAATTAGTTTATAAATTGTAAGGGGTAATACTTGCCATTTTCGAATCTATATTAACATTTTCTTAAGTTTTAAACCTTTTTGTAAGATATTTAGAACTTGGAGGTCCATTATGTAAATATGTATTATACATATAAAAAGAAAATAACCTAACCCTAATCTCATTCTTGCAGCCGCCACCCCCTGCCGTTTTTCCGGCGACCCCGGGTCTTCGGCAACGAGCTCCGTCTTCCCCCCCCCCCCTCTCCCTCCGCTCGTTTTCCGGAGAGCAAACCACCACCGAACCCTCTCTTTCCCTCCCTTGCGTTTCCTGCAACACCCTCCTTCTCGGATCGTTTTTCCGGCGACCGGAAAACCGGCCGCCGTATTCTCCGCCTTTCTCTCTCTCTCCCCGTCACATACTCTCTCTATCTCTCCCGTCTCTCTATCTCTATCTCTCTCCCCGTCTCTCGCTCTCTGATGCGTTTTTCGGTGCGCCTCCGACGGCCGGAATGGGCTCTGGCAACCCTCCGTGTCTTCATCTCCGGCAGCCTTCAATCTCCGACGACCTCATAAACATCTAAAAGGTATTTAATATTGGGTTTAATTTACAAAGGTTATCTTGGTTCGTTCGGCTTGTACGCTAGTTATTAAGCTTGAGATCACGGGTTCGATTCTCTCCGTGACCAACCTCGATTTGTTTTTGTTAACGGGTTACTCAAGTTAATATCACTATTTTTATTAATATTATACGTATTATCTAGATTTTATTTATTGTTATTATTATTATTATTAATATTTATTATTATTATTATTAACAAGATAATATTTATTATTATTATTATCATTATTATTATTGTTTAACAAAACAATTATTATTATTATTATTATTATTATTTTCATAACAATAGATTATTATTATTATTATGATTGTTAAGTAATATTATTAAATTATATTATTGTGAATATTATCCACTTGTTTTATTAAACCGAAACCCATGTCGGGCTTAGTTACCATTTAACGTTATCATCACTCGAGTTATATCTTTTTATCACTAATACTACTATTATTAAAATGTTATAAGTATAGTTATTATTAATATGATACATATAATTATAAAATAATAATAATTATTATTATTAAAACTTATAAATCTGTTAATGATATATTCAACAACAAAAGTAGTAATTAATATATTTACTATTACTACTACTATTATTAGTTTTTAAAACAATTCTCAAGTGGTAGTATATTTATATATGTTATTATCATCATGATCTTATATATATATATATATATATATATTTATATATATAACATATTTTAAAATTATTCTTATCATTACTATTTTTATCATTAATAACATCATTATAAGCTTTATTCTCTATTTATTTTTATAAAACCGAACTCCCGTCTTGTTTATATTTAATATTGGTTTAGTTATTTAAAGGCCCATTAAAATAATATTATTTTATTATAAATTATCAATTAAGTACGAGTCCCTAATCGTTAACCAATCAACCGGTAACCCGATTAGAAACCGAACCCCTCGTTAAGGTTTTCATTTACGATTTCAACTATAGTTTCGTTATGGTTTCAAGTTCATTAATATATATTATATTATTTATTTTAGCTAAGGTGTTTATCGTTTCAAGTCGGACCTGTTCGTTTACCGTTCGAGCTTCATTTATTTATCTATTTATTTCTTAGTTCATCAATCGAGGTGAGTACTTTTATACCCCCTTTTCCATCTTTCGTTTTGGGGTGAAATTTCATACTTATCAAACTAAATGCTTTATTTACTTGAATTTTAAACCCACAAACGTGATTGTATAATTTACTTAAATAATTGCTCGATTTGGTATTCTATGCTTACATGCTTATATGCTTATGTGTTTATCGCTTTTGGATGGTGTAACTATAAATCCTAGACCATTTGGCAACCCCTCATGGCAAGGTGTCGTTAACGTAATGCAATTAACGATAACTATAAAATCCTAGACTACTTGGCAACCCCTTGTAACTAGGTGGTGCTAATGTGTTTAGCAATTGTCAATAAAATTATAGACTATTTGGCATCCCCTTATAGCTAGGTGTCGCTAACTTGTTTAGCGATAACTATTTTATCCAAGTTTATAGCTTTTATTTATTGTTTTGTATACAAGTTTTGTGGCTTTTTATTACTATATACTTATATGCTCAAACTTATGAATTGCTCACAAACTTTTGTGTTGACAAACTTTATTTTATGAAATGTTACAAGTTTGACTTTTGTTGATTCGAGGACTTGTTGAAAAACGTTACCAAGACTATTAGGGTATTAGTAAAACGAACAATATGATTACTACTTGTTTCCAAATTTGTTTATATGAACGAGATGTGTTTGTTTATTAATTTATGAAATAAATGAGTTGATTAAATATTGTCACTTTAAATAGTGTCTTGTGTATTTCTCAATCACGTTTCACCCCGGCATGTTCCGCCGCCTTTGGTCAGGGTGTGACAATCATACGCTCCCCTAACTACTTTAGCTTAATTGCTAGTAGCATAGGGCAACTATTATCCGAGTATATTTGGTTGTTACTATTTAGAAAGGTGTATCAAACTATTTACTATTTGCATATCTAAATTGTTGCTATTATTTATTGTTCCCTATACGAGTTGTGGATTTCATCTATTATATACTTATTGTTCAAAACCATGAAAATTGCTCGCCAACATTCGTGTTGACAAAGTTTATTTTATGCAATGTTAAAGGTTTATTACTTGGTAAATTTGGAGACTTGAAGAAATATTATCTTGTGACCGTTTAGGTTATTAGACATAAATGAACAATTTATTTGTTTGACTATTTTGTTCGGTTATTTGTATGAACAATGTTGTTTTATTTATGATATTATGAATTTAAATGAGTTGTTTAAATATTATCACTTAATAGTGTTGTTGTGCAACGGACAATCAGCCGTGCCTCAATGTATCCGTCGCTTTTAGTCGGGGTGTGACATAATGTATGGACAAAAATATAATATGCATGATACTATATAAAAACTAACTATAACATGGTAATGCTGACTGTTGAATTTTTGACAATTTTCATAAAAACATCGATGATGAAAGTCTCATGAGTGCGTTTAAAATGCTTGTTTCGTGTTGGGATGAAAATTTTATTTTTATGGCTCGTATCATAAAGAAAATAATAATCTTTTTTCAACATGTATGAAAAAAATCATTAATATAACTTTGGTAATAAATTGGATTTGGCTTAATGGTAGAACACTCACTTTATTAGTAAGAGGTAGGAGGTTCTAACCTCACTATCACCAATTATATGAAAGATATGAGGGATGACCCTGACTTGCCAGGGTTCGAGTCCTGATCTTACCCGGTTTTATCGGCTCCTCGCTGTCGTGCCGTTTGGCGGGCGTGGGGCCCCGTTTTATCCGGGTAATCCCCAATAGGTGGACTGCTAGAGGCTCTGTCTGTCCGGACTCGTAGCCGGCTCGGGCTACCTTCAGCCAATAGAGGCCACGTACGAAGTACCTATCATTACTTAGTTGATCGTTCCAAAAAAATATAACTTTGGCATATTAAAGTCACTAAGCATGGCATATTTTAATAAACATAAACATAAATGAGGAATTTTTTTCACCTAAAGTCCCTATACTTACCTATTGCCTATTTATTAAGTTTTGATTTTGACAAATGTAATAGATAATGGGAAAATTCTCAAAACGTCCTATTTTTAAAGAGAGATTTTAAATATGTTCTTTCAAAATTCAAATTCCTTCTTTGTCCATTTATTAACTCGTCTTTGGCTCTACGTTAGGAAATCGAGACGATAAGTTTCTTAACTCGGCCTTCCCTCCATATTAGCTCCTAACTCGTTGCCTCCCCGCCATGTTAGCTCAAAACTCGTCGCCTCCATCCTATGGTAGCTAAAAAAATCTACCTTATCTTTACTAAAAATATGGATCCAAAACTTAATTAAAAAATATTTGAATATTTTAAATTTTATTGGGTTTTAAGTTCTTGTGTATTGAATTTTGGATAATAATATGATTTAGAAAAGTCATGCATACCATCAAATTAATTTATGTGTACCTTTCTTAAATATATTTTTTTAAATACAAGTTATATTAGATTTAATTTTTTAGTTAACATAGGGTGGAGGCGATGAGTTTTGAGCAAACATGGAGCGGAAGCGATGGGTTTTAAGCTAACATGGTGGGGAGACGACATGTTATGAGCTAATATGGAGGGGAGGCGGCGAGCTAAGAAACATATGGTCTTGATTTCCTAACAGAACCGAAGCCGAGTTAATAAAGGGACAAAAAGGGAATCTAAATTTTAGATGAACATATTTATAATCTCTCTTTAAAAGCTGGACATTTTAGGAAATTTCCCGTAGATAATTACTTTAATTTTAGATGAATGTTTTATAATCACAAACAATTTAGATAAATATAGTGACTCAATATAGTAAAATGATCAAGTTTTTCATGTGAAATAAAAAGGGCATATTGGTTATCTTGGTATTGTGTGGGATGCAGACGTTTATCTAAGAAAGTGTTATGATTCTAGAATCCTTTAGAAAATACTTGTTATCCAATGAAGGAAGAAGATACGTAGAGTCACATGGTCTTTCGGTTTGTGCACCGATGAGATCTTGAAAAGAAGAAAGTGGCTTGCTTTATCGGATAAATGGTGTGAGAGATTGATCATCTCCATCTACACTATGTGATGTAGCATACTTATCCTAAGACTGAGGGCAGTGGGGGTGAGCGGTGGGCGCGGCCCCCTACGTGGCTCGCGAACACCGCTACACCCCTCAGGTGAAGGCGAGCGCGGTTGGGCGGCATGACTGTGGTCGCGGGACAGAAACTAGTAGTTGGGCTGTGGGTTTCAAAAAACTAGCCGTTGGCTAGTTAATTTCTTTTTTTTAATAAATAACACTATAAATAATTACCCCATTTTATAACAATAACACACCATTCTTACTACATTTCTCTCTAATAATTTTAGAATCTATCAAGTTACAAACCATGTCGGGTTGGGGTAACATCAACGACACTCAATTTCCCGAGGAATGTAACTACATGGACGACGATTCGTTTCAAGAGTTCATTGGGATGTTACAACCTGATTTTTCAGTCCCGGAAACACAACCGGAGCCGGCAAAACGATCCCACAAAAAGAAGGGAAAGAAGACCGGCGAAGCGGATGGTTCTTCGGCACCGGAGAAGCGGAAGACTACTCCATGGTCTAAAGAAGAGAAGCTTGCGTTGGCGAAAGCTTGGATTGAAATATCCCAAGATCGGAACGCGGGTAAATTATTTCGTGAATTTTATTATTTAATATATTTTTTAAGTTTTATGTGTACTTATTACATTTTTTGTTATTTATTTTGTAGCCGACTTTCAAAAAGCTCGAGTTTTTCAGGAATGTTTTTATGAACAAGTTGGGAGTAGGGCTCGTACTGATAATATGATATCGGGTCGGTGGACCGATACTCGTAAATATGTAGGATTGTTTACCAACATACATAACCGCAATGCTAACCGAATGAGGCCGAGTGGGTCCGATGATCTTGCGGTTTACCAATTCACTTATGATGAATGGAAACAAGAGGTGTTGCGGAGGTATGGGGTGGTGAAGACGTTTGACGATGGCTACTTGTGGGAGGTGTTAAGAAAGTGCTCGAAATGGATTGAACTATGTGCGGAAGACATGGGCGATGGGGCAAAACGTACAAAAACTAGTGCGTCCGGCACATACGTCTCTTCGAGCGGGTCGGAGACTCATATTGACTTCGACCTAAACTTGTCCGAAGGTCATTTGAAAGACCAAGGTTGTAGCCGCCCTCCGGGTAGGGATCGTGGGAAAAAAACGGTTGTTGATGGCAACTATAAAAAAGAAATTAAGGAATTGTCAAGTGGCCTCCAATCGATTGGTGAAGCTCGACACAAAAGAAACCGTTTCAAGAGTTTGGCTTTTCTAGCCAAAGACTTTAGCCACCTACCGCCATACGACCAAGCGCTAATGGAGGAAGAAAAAGAACGTATTCGGAAGGAATTGGCAACACAAAAATAAAAGCGTTATTTATATGTATTTTTTTATTTTCCTTTTTATTTTTCTTTTTATTTTCCTTTTTATTTTCATTTTTATTTATGTTTTAATGAAGTATTTTAATTTACATTTGTGTATATAACAAAAAAAAAATAATAAATAAATAAAAATCAATCAAGCCCCTGATCACCTGGACCACTACACCCTTTGGGCTTGGTTGAGGGGCTTGATCATGTGCCACATCAACGCCTACGTGTCAGATTTTGCTTGGCTCACTTGAGGCTCAACCAAGCCCCATTACCCTTAGCCTAAAATATAAATCGATTTAAAAAAAATACGTTGCAAATAAATATAATTCAACTTTTTTATTATTAAACATACTAAAAGATGGTTTTTTGTAAATGTAATGAAACAATCAGGATCCATAATTCTCGATTGAATATAAAGAAGCGGGCTTGGTTTCATTTAAAAATCCAATTTGTTAGAAAAAATTATCGTGGTTCAAAGTTTTTTTTTTTAAGAAAGAAAATAGGAGAAATTTATGTTCTCAAATTTTATTTAAAAAGGAAAAGAAAAAGAATTTTTAAAGGAAATTAACAAGGAAAACAAAAGGAAATGGAAAGAACTAAAGGAAAATAATAAGGGATGGGAAAGTGAAGAACTTTTCTTTTGTTTTTAAATATTCAAGTGAACTTGAAAACACAACTTAATAAAGGAAAGGAAACCTCGAAAAGAAATAAAAGCATTTCTATCCTTTCATTTCTTCTCTTTCATGCACACAATTACACAATAAAAAACCCCTATGTGCATCTCTTTCTTGCCTTTTCTTTAATTTCATTAAATAAAACTTAAAAACATCTATTTTATTCTCTTCTTTTATTTATTCTTTTAAATGAAACTCACAAACACAACTAAAATACACTCGGGGACACAGTAAATCATTTGGAATTGTAAAGCAAGTTTTTCTTCTATTCTTCTTTCTTTTTCTCCCTTTCATCTCCTTTCTTTTCTTCTTTGAAATCCAAGAACATAAATCTTCTTTTCTTTCTTTTCAAAAAAACTTGGAAACATAACAACTATTTATTTTCTTTCTTCCCTTTACTAATATTCGGGAAAATTTATTTAATTCATATGTTGAGCAAAATGATCCAATTATAATAGAGAGGTGGGTAAGTGGTAGGGGTGTTCAGTATTCGAATCGGACTCGAATAACTCAAAATTCGATTCGACTCGTATTCGAATTTGAAGGTTCGAATTCGATTTTCAATCATTCGAATTCAATTCGGTTCGAATTCGATTTTAGAAATCGAATTTCGAATCGAATACGAATTTATGATTTTAAATTCGATTCGATTCGAAATTCGAATTCAAATTATACATTATATTTTTGTTATGTATAAACATATTTATGAAAAGATAAACCACATAAATCTTTTGAGTTATATAGATAAAAATTGAAAGTTAATCACTTTGGTCAATAAATAATATAATTGGACAATAACATTATGACTATTTAGAATGTGATAACTTTAAATGATTTATTTATTTTATGTGCTTGTACTTTTTGTTAAAAAAAACTCAAATTGTTGTGGTTTTGAAACTGAAATAGATTTTTTTAATTGAATTCGAATCGAACTGATTCGAATTCGAACTTCATTCTCAAATCGAATTTCGAATTAACTTTTCTAAATTCAAACCGAATCGAATTTGTTTTATCTATTTCGAATTCGAATCCAACTTCAAAATTTCAAAATTCGAATAATTCGATTCGAATAAATTCAAATATTCGAAATTCGATTCGTTGAACACCCCTAGTAAGCGGACTCCAAGCTGCGTCACCACCCCCTTTTGAATGATAACCCGATTTGACTAAAACAAAATTATAGTTCTTTGACATCGACAAGGTTATTGTGCACGACCTGTTGAACTTCTTTAAGAAACGTAATAGCTTCGGGGGCAAGGGGCCCGAATGTATCAAAAAAAAATGAATGAAGACGTGTTGATTCTCGACACATGTTTATCATGCTTAACAATTTTCCTGATTATGCATTTAACACAGCTTGTCTAACAGCAAACCCGGTACCTTAATTCCGACAAGGGGGCACTCCAGTAAGGTCTATACAAGCGTGCTTCCCCTGCCCATCCAAACATAAGAACATCTACTGGCCGGAGAGTATGCCTCCCTTCAAAGGATTCCAACACGAAATTCACAGAAGCTTCAGTTTTTGTCGAGATCTCCGCTCATTTTAACACATCACAAAGGACATCTCTGACCAAACATGTCTATATTTAAAACTCGGAAACTTCTTGCAATGAACGACATGCTCACAAAAATTTTTCAAATAAAATTTACGGCAAACCGGGCATGGCTCATCAACTAGAAACAGTGAGATCGTTAAACGAAATTTAAGAATGGTTTGGTACTCCACTGTTGATAGGTGCTGCCCTAACCTTTCGATGGAGATAACGGTCAAGAAATCTTGAACGTGGGGAGCATGAAGGCATTTGTAACACCGCTCTCTGGCGAGTTGATAAATTAATTTGTCTCTCAAACTTTAGACAATTTTACTATAAAGAGCATTCGTCAAAGCATGTTGGATTTTTTTTTGGGGGGGGGGGGGGGGTTCCTTATTAGCGAAGCCGCCAAGATCAAGATCGGGAAGATAACTATGCAAATAATCCAACGCACACTCATAATCCGAATCCAAACCATCACTACGATAATCCCGCAAAATGTGGTCATGTAACTTCCAAGATTATGCTCTCGATGTTACGAAAGCATATATGGAAACATTCTCAGCTGAATATATACATAAGCCCCCAAAATGAATCGGGAGAAAGACTAGGCTCCATTGAAAATCTCTAAAAAATGGACCCTCACATACCATAATATCCTCGATCACCTCTCGAAGCCCGTTGTCATCATGGGCTAACGAAGAAGAATGCTCATTTTTCGCTAAGTATTGCTCTTGATTCCAAAACGAAAACTATTGTGTCAATCAGTCAATGCAAAAGATGCAAAATTGGCCACCCGCCATAAATTAGAAGATAAAGCCCCACGTAGAACCATGCACCATCATGGGCTAATCCTGTTTTTTTATTTTACTTTTTTTTTATTAAAGTTGATGAATAGAAACTTTATTTAAAAGTGTTTTTATATTGATAACGTATTTAATAACATATTCGGTTAAAGTGGTATAAACTAGAACCAAACAAGTAACAAATTTCAAATTAGATAAAAATAGCATCAACCAAAATCAAAGAAACAAATAATTTTATAAACCAAAATTTAGATATCCATAACATTTGAAACCGAATTCCAATTGATAGTAACTACTAAGTGCCAAAAAACCGAATTAGCTAGAATTGGTTTTGTTTTAGAGACGGACCAAACTGAATAATACTCTTCTCTATTAAAAAAAGGTGGTGTGTATAACAAAATTTGTTTGTTTTATATAATTATACGTCACATATATCTTACGGACTATGGTATACACGAATCATTAAAGTTATAAAGCTATAACCATGCATTTGTCACTGTTGCTACAACAAAGATAAGACCAATGATAGTGAATGGGCTGGTTAGGCTAACAAGCTTCAAGGGTTCAGATTAACCTAACGCATATCGTGGTGTCCCTCTACGTTTGCAAAACGTAGAGAGATGTTCACTAGTTTGTTGTTGTTTGTTATAGTTCACCGGAAATCCAAGACCGAGGTGTATGAGACTGGTTTTTGGATGAAGTTCTTGGTGAAGCTATGATGTTTGTGAAGTAAAAAAGAAATAAGCACAGTGCTAATTTCTCAAGGAAGAAGAGAAGATCAGGGAGTATGTGTTAACTCTCCAGATCTGTTGTCCTCTTGTATATGGCTGGGTTCTCCTTTTATAGAGGGAGAGATGCAAGCCTTTTATCCAGTGTATAAACTAGTTAACCTTCAGTTTGCTTAGAGAGTTGACCTTTTATGGGCGGGAACCTTTTAACCGTTGGTCCATGATTATAATAATATTACTTTTTCTGAGCATGTCCCTTGTTCAGATGGAACAGTGATGTGAACAGTGATTTGACGTTGTACTGTTGCACGTGCTTACTGTTCACGTACTTGTTTACATAAATTTGGGCGGGAAACAAAGCTTTTAACCTTTTAACCCTTTTAGTGTTAATATGTGAAAGCCATTTTATCAATTCCTTGGGCTACCCCCGTCATCAGCTCCCCAAGTCAGAGGTGTTTGAGAAGTAGGCTCAAGGGATTCTGACTTTTGCACACATTTTGTTATTGCTTAAAGGTTTCGATGCTTTGCTCAGTTTTGGTTATTTTTGAATTTCTGACAAGACAGTTGATTGGATGGTTACTGCATGCTGCAGTTCCCAATAACTGCTCTTAATAGTGGTTATAACTGTTCACTTTCTTTAGAGTTTCTTTTAAACTTTCACAATACTCTCTCAAACATTCATCAAGTTTCTTTCAATTCTTCATCAGGTTAGTCAAAATCCTTCCTTTTTCTATCGATTTTATGGGTGCTCGTAAGGATTTGTCGGTCAGTTTTTCTCGATTAACCCAAGAGGAGGTTGAATCTTTCTGCCTCGATTGGGGTATAGGTTTAGATCTAAAACCGGTCGCTCCGCCGGTCGATTCGTCAATTGATCGTTGTCCGACAGGTTTCGTCGCTCTTTATTGCCGGCATTTTGAATTCTCGAATCTCCGGCATCCGTTTTCGATTTTTGTTTTGAATGTATTGGAGTATTATCGTGTGTCATTTGGTCAGATTCACCCCTTAGGGCTTGCTAGGGTTTTACACTTTGAAGTATAATGTAGAGCCGTAGGATATGATCCGTCACTCTTGGGTTTTCGCCGTTTCTTTTGTTTGGCGAAAAATGGCGACCGGTACACTTTTGAACTTACTCAGATTGATATGTATTTAGTTTTCTCGACGGTTACGACCCTTGGTTCTTGGAAGGACCGTTTTTCCTTTGTTTCCGACTTCATCCTTCCTTTTAAATCCGTCTGGAGACAACCCGAAGCTGTTTTGAACGAACCGAAGCCGGCCGAATTGGAGTTGAATGATGTGTTTCTGAAGTCGATTAGGAAGTGTCCATCGCGTCTTCGTACTCTTCCCGAACATCTTCTTGTGTTGTTAGGAATTAGCAAATTATGGGATAAGCCTAATCGGGATCCCGTGCTTATGAGGGATGATAAGGGTATGCAATTGTTTATCTTGTATGTGCTTTTTTTTCCTTGTATGCCTGTTGATAGATTTCTTTTGTTTTTGTAGTTATGTCGGCCTTGGATTTTTTGAAGAGTGATGATACTTAAGACGTTGGATTTACAGATGTTGCGGTTACTCCTGGGGATGATGCTGTGGTTCGAGGGAAAGAGGGTAGGTTCGAAGGTTCAGGGTATGTTGGGGTTCTGAACGTTAAAGGCTTTACCAAGGCTGCTACTCTTAAGGATTCAACTCGTCGTTCCACACGGCGTTTGTTGAAGTCTGTTGGCCCATCATCTTCTCACGAACCGGTTGAAGTTAGTGATGATGTTCAAGTTGCCGAAGATCAGGGTCCGAGTATGGAGGTGGAAAAAGAGCAGGTTTGGTTGTCTCTAAGAAGAAGAAGTCAGCTGGTAAGAAGGTTGCGATGGTGACGGTTCAAGGGTTGGATGGGAATGAAGTTTATGTGCCAGAGTGGAATGTGAAGGTTGGAGATAGCTTCAAAGATCCGGAAGTCTGTGTTGATGTGTTGGCTAACTTTGCTCCTCCAGGGGTTCGTAACACTATTTCTGAGATGGAGGGTGATTCCATGTTGTCGAGGTTGATATTGAGTTCTTGCAACCAATCTGCCCTTTTGGCAAAGGGTGTGACTCGTTTTCGAAAGGGGATGCAGGAGTATGAGGATTTTTCGAAGAAGAAGGAAAAGATGAAGGCCTCTATGACAACTATGAAGAAAGAGCTTGATGGTTTTTCAAAGAAGGAAGAGGGTTATGTGAAGAAGATTGATGAGTTGTCCCGTGGGCACGAGGTTGAGATAGCAGGGTTGAAGAAAGCAATGGAAGATGATAGAGCTAAGTTGGATACTGATAGGGAAGCCTTTGAGGTGCAGAGGAAAACCTTTGAGATGGAGAAAGAAGGCTTAAAGGCTTCAGTCACCCAGACTACTAACGACAACCGGTGGCTAATTGAGCACGGGTTCCATCAGGTCGTGACTTACTAGCTTCATTCTTCTGAGTTTAACTCGGTGTTGGCCGACGTTTATACGAAGCTGCTGGGCTATGGGAAGTATTTGGGCTTTGTTGCTGGCTTCAAACATCACGAAGCTGGTCAACCTATGGAGCAATCGCCCATGTTCAACCGTGAAGCTTCCAAGCTCTTCTCAGACTCAGTTCGTGCAATGGAAAGGCTCACTTACCTTTATGTGGGTGAAGTTTCGTCATGCTATGGTAAGCCTCTTTCCGTTTTGCAGGGCTTAAAACCAGCCGACCTTGATGAGAAAGTTTGCTCTGAAGTGCTTAAGTCCTTGTCTAAGAAGCGCTCCCGTTCTGGCGATAGTGAAGAAACTTTATCCGGAGACAGTGATAGGTCTCATGTGGCAAGCCTCGAAGGTTCGACCGTTGTTGGTGGTGGCCCAGAATTGAAGAAATCCAAGAAAGGGAAAAGTGGTGAGGCTAGTACATCGAAGCCTGTTTATGATGCTTAAACAGTTTATTCGTAGCTTTCTTAGCATTATTAAACAATGTTATGTATCTTTGAACAATTTTAAGTTCAGCATGAAACCCTTAAGGTTTCTGCTTTTATGGTTGTGTTTGGCCTTTTTGGCCCTTTGAACATTTTCATGGGAATCCTTGTGATTTCCTTTGCTTAGCCTGAATGGCTTGTCATGGATGTTGCTAATTATGGCCTTAAAAGGCCCTGTTTATGAATCGTAATGTTCTATGTATTGTGTTTTGGTTTGCTTGTCTTGTTAGTTTGATGTGTTTTTAGCTAACTTTCCTTAAGAAGTTTTAGTGCTGCAGTCACTTTAGCTTCAAGGCTTCATTAGGTAAAAGCACGTGTTGGCTATTCTTTATACCATTACTTGGTGTATATTTGTTTCGTAAACTTTTTCAAAGCTTAAGGAACGAATTGATGTAGGCTGTTCAGACCCGTCTATGAGACAAGTTTTGTTTGAAAAAATTTTATAAGTCTTATAGAGTTGGATTAATATAGGAACTCACCCCTTATATAGGTTCATTTAACCTTTGAACCTATTGAGCGATGTGGCATGGGAGCTCATCCCCTTATATGGCCCTTGCCATGGAGTTTCTTGCTAAGTTCTCAACTTGATTATAGGATAGTTAAGACAAGTCATGATAAAGACTTCATCATTCATTCAAGAGGTATTTTTTTACAAAAAGGAGAGTTATACATCTCTTGAAATACATTCTAGGATCTTGACTAGGCATGGAACTTTCTAAGGGTTTTGTCATTCCAGTGCCTTGGAAGCTTTTTGAATTCTGTGTCGGCCAGCTTGTAGGATCCGCCCTTGTGAGCTTCAAGGATTGTATATGGTCCTTCCTACTTTGGGCCGAGCTTTCCTTGGTTTTCTTTCTTGCTGGCCTCATTGTTTCGGAGTACAAGATCTCCTGGCCTGAAACGTTCATGTTTCACTCTTGTATTGTAATAAGTTTCCATTTTTGCTTATACTTAGCCTCTTGTATTGCGGCTTGATCACGAATTTCTTCAAGGAGTTGCAAATTCAACATGGTCTCATTTTTGTTTGATTCGAGATCCATGTTGAGTGTTCTTTGAGTCACAACTCCGACTTCTGCTGGGATTACAGCTTCCGATCCGAACACTAGGCTGTAAGGCGTTCGTTTGTGGCTTGTCTTTTCGATTGTTCTTATTGCCCATAGAACATTTGGGAGTTCTTCAAGCCAATTGTTGTTATGCCTTCCCAGCCTTGTTTTGATTCCTTCCACGATGGTTCTGTTTGTTCTTTCGACTTGGCCGTTGGATTGTGGGTATGCAACTGAGCTGAACACTTGAGTGATTCTGAATTCTTTGCACCATGTGCTAAAAGGCTTCTCAGCAAATTGTTTCCCATTATCCGTGACCAACACTCCTGGAAACCCATAGCGACAAATGATGCTTTCCCATACAAAGTCGATGACTTGTTTTCCCGTTATCTTTGCGAGTGGTTTGACTTCAGGCCACTTGGTGAAGTAGTCAACGGCTACTAGCAAGAATTTTACCCCACCATTGGCTAGTGGGAATGGACCAACGATATCCATTCCCCACTTGTGGAATGGACAATCCGAAGAGATGGGAACCAGATCGTGTTTAGGGCTTTTGGGAACCGGTGCATGAATTTGACAAGCTTCACATTTCTTGAGTTGTTCGGTTGCATCTCGGTACATCATGGGCCAGAAGTATCCAAGGTTCATCAACTTTGCAACCACCGTTCTTGTCCCAAAATGAGCTCCACATATTCCCTCATGAACCTCTTTGATTAGATATTGGCTTTGTTCAGGGCCCACACATCTTAGTAGTGGTGCAAGGTAAGCCTTTTTATAAAGGTTTTCCTCTTGTAACACATACTGTTGGGACTTGATTTGAACCCTTTCAGCCTCTGTCTGGTCCAAAGGTAACTCACCAGTTTTGAGGAACTTTTCTATGGGAGTCATCCATTTGAAACCTTCTTCAGTGATTACATCTTGAACCTCCAATTCTTGGATTGAAGGAGTTTTTAACACTTCAACCAAAACTTTCTTGGCGAGGTGTGCAAATGTGAGGGATGCTAGGTTGCTCAGGGCATCGGCTCTTTTGTTTTGTGATCTTGGGACTTGCTTGATAGTGCACTCTTGAAACGTGGTCATCAACCCCTTTGCCTTTCCACGATACTTCTTCATGTTGAGCTCTTTTGCTACATAGCTATCATTGACTTGGCTTGAAACAAGCAACGAGTCTGTGAAGACTCGTAGCTTTTGGATCTTCATCTCTTTGGCAATTTTCAGACCAGCGATCAATGCTTCATATTCAGCTTCATTGTTGGTGGTCTGAAATTCAAGTTGTAGAGCATGTGTAAATTCTAACCCTTCGGGGTTGATTAAAATGAGCCCAGCTCCTGACCCTTCGATGCTGGAAGCTCCATCGGTAAAAAGCTTCCAGGCTTCAGGGTCAGAAGGTTCAGTGGCAGTTGTATGTATTTCAGGAGTGACTTGCTTCGGGATTTCTACAATGAAATCCGCCAAGACTTGGGCTTTGACAGCTTTCTTGGAACATAGGTAACGTTATGCTCACCTAGCTCTACAGCCCATTTGGCCAATCGGCCTGAATTTTCTGGTTTTTCAAGCACACTCTTGATGGGTTGGTCAGTGACCACTTGTATAGGGTGTGCTTGAAAGTACCTTCGAAGCCTTCTGGCCGTTTGAATTAAGGCTAGAGCAAGTTTTTCCAGAGGAGGATATTTGATCTGTGCCAGCTTTAATGTTTTACTAAAGAAATAAATGGGTACCTGAACTTTGTTTCGTTCGATGGTTAGAACCGCGCTTAATGCTTCTTCAGCCATCAAGAGATAGACAGAGATCAGTTCTCCTGTTTCAGGGGTTGCAATGGATGGAAGTGAAGCCAAATGTTGCTTCATCTGGTTGAAGGCTTCCTCCGCTTCTTCCGTCCACCTGAAGTCTTTTTTATTTGTGCAACCCTTTAACGTTTTGAAGAAGGGTAGGGATTTTTCAGCGAGCTTGGAGGTAAAACGCTTCAAGGCTGCAAGCCTTCCATTCAGACTCTCCACTTCTTTTTTGCTTTGTGGAGATCTAGTTTCAAGAACAGCCCTGACTTCGTTGGGATTGGCTTTTATGCTTTGTTTCCCCACAATGTGTCCCAAAAACTTGCCTTCTGCGAACCCAAATGAGCATTTTTCCGGGTTGAGTTTCATATTGATCTTCCTCAAGTTTTGGAAGGTTTCTTCTATGTCATTAAGCATTTGATGCTCGGTTTTGCTTTTGATTACCAAATCATATCGACATAAGCTTCTAGGTTTATGCTAATTTGGCTGGCAAACGCTTTGTCAATCAAACTTTGATAGGTTGCCCCGGCATTTCGTAGGCCAAAGGGCATCTTTTGATAACAAAAAATACCCTTGTCCGTGTGGAATGCGGTTTTTTCTTCATCTTCCACTTTCATGAGAATTTGATGATAATCCTTGTAAGCGTCAAGAAAACACTTAAAGGGATGGCCGGATAAAGAGTCAACCTTGAGGTCCATCTCGGGCAAAGGATATCAATCTTTCGGGCATGCCTTGTTCAAGTCTTTGAAGTGAATGCACATCCTCCAAGACTGATACTTGTCCGTGTGGAATGCGGTTTTTTCTTCATCTTCCACTTTCATGAGAATTTGATGATAACCCTTGTAAGCGTCAAGAAAACACTTAAAGGGATGGCCGGATAAAGAGTCAACCTTGAGGTCCATCTCGGGCAAAGGATATCAATCTTTCGGGCATGCCTTGTTCAAGTCTTTGAAGTGAATGCACATCCTCCAAGACTTGTCAGGCTTTCGAACCATGACTGGATTAGCCACCCAAGACTGATATTTGACCTCTCGTAGGATTCCAGCCAGGACAAGCTTTTCAACCTCTTGGCATGCTGCCAAGCTTCGTTCATGATCCAAGCTCCGTTTCTTTTGGACAACAGGCTTGACATCAGGTGGTATTTTTAGCTTGTGCTCTGCAATGTTTCGAGGGATGCCGGTCATGTCTTCCGGGCACCAAGCAAAGACATCATTGTAGCGTACTAGCAGCTTCTCAAGGAGTGAGAGAGCTTCTTTAGAAAGGCTCGTGTTTACACGTACCTTTTGTTCAGGATACTTTGGGTTTATGATCAAGCCTTGTTCGTCATCTTCATTTCGTGAGCTTTCCCCTTCAACCGTGTAAACCTCTTGGGTAGGTTGAATGGTTGCAATTCCCATATCGGTGGGAAAATTTACGGCACCTTGACCAACCGAGACAGCCATGTTGAACGCACATTGTCCTGGCCTTCCTGTGATTACATCATAGTTGGAAGATATGCTGATAACCACAAAAGTGAGTGGTTTGGTTTTCTTCATCTTGCCTTGACTAAAACAGACATCAAGGGTTAGTTGGTCTAAAGGCTTCAAGGGTATATCGGCGATACCTTTTATAGAAGACCCGGAGGGTTGAAGCCTTGAACGTTCTTCCTTGCTTAGTTGATTGAAAAACCTTTCATACATGAACTCTGTGGTCGCCCATGTGTCAATGTAGGCTTTGCTTGTTTTGAGTGTTCCCGCATTCGCTTCTACCACCAAAGGGTTTGAGAGTAGGTCACCTTGAGGTGGTGGGAAGCAGACGCATTGAAGCTCCCAAGCCTCCAAGCGTTGTCGTTTATGGGAAACACCTTCGTTTATATTCACTATATTCACTTCTTTGCTTTTTCTTTCGGCCATCTTGTCCTTGACCCCCTTTACCAAATGAGCCAATTCTCCGGACTTAACAGCTTCCTCAATTATTCTCTTGAGTAGAAAGCAATCATTAGTGTGTATATATTGGATTTTTTTTAAGGGGTTGCACTTTTTATGGCTATTTTTCGGGTATATTTCATATATTTTTTTTGGTAAGTTCTGGTATAGATCGGGTATTGGAAAAACCCGGTTCCGAGTGTGGAACCAGTTCTGGTTTTCAGATTTTACCGGGTACAAATCGGGTACGGGTTTTAGTACTAAAATGCATAATCCATCCGTACCTTACGGGTATTAAAATCCCGAGTATAAAAAAATCTGGTTCCGAATTTGAGTTTTTTGTGCACCTCTAGTCGCTGGGTAATTATGGGATGTGTGAAGCTATACGTTGGGGGTGTCGTTGGAATCTTAAAAAATTGCCCCCCCCCCCCTTTGAAAAATCTTCGTGGAACTCACAGAACTGAGTGGAGTTTTCGTTTTTCTTGCTTTTAGGTAAGGGTCAAGGAGGTCGGAAGTTGTGTTTCACTTATTCAGTGGCAAGGATTTCCTGAGGGGTTTTGGTTAGATCTGTGAAGTTCACAGTTTTCTCCCTGCTTGGAAGGTTTCGGCCTTCAGGCCTTCGTTGATCTGAGCTCCTTGGGTATTTATTATAGAGATTGTAGTTCCCTTTCTTTCGGTTAGGGCTGTTGCCTCGCCAACTATGAGCTCTTTTTCTTTGCTCTTTGAAATCAACGGCCTCTTCGCCTCGGATATGAGCTTCAGCTCGTTCGAGAGCTTCTTTAAGGGTTTTAGGCAGGCACTTGTTAAACTCCCTTGTGAGGTACTTGGAGGTGATTGCGTTCATGAAGCTTGCCACCCTCATTTTTTCGTCGGCCCCCACATATGTCAACCCTTCTTTCCTGTACCTTTCGATGAAATCTCGAAGGTTCTCATATTCTTTTTGTTTTATCTGAAAAATAACAGTGGCATCCTTGACGTACATTCTTTGTTGTGAAAAGTTGGCCAAGAATCCTTTTCTCAGATCATCGAAGCTTCGAACGCTTTGGGCAGGGAGGTCGTTGAACCATATCCTGGCTGATCTGACTAGTGTTTGCATGAACATCAAACAACATTCAGCGTGGGACCACTTTTCGATTCTGGCTGCACCAGTGAAGACCTGGAGGTGGTCTTCGGGATCTTCGGTTCCATCATATGTTTTTATATGGGGTGGCATCTTGATTTTCGTTTTAGAGACATAATCGGCAATTTGTTGAGAGAAACAATATAGGTTACTGGGCTTATAGGGCTTTGCAAGGTCTTCTTCTACCCTTGTAGCATGATTATGACTCGTTGCCCCTTGGTGAGTGCTCAGAGCTTGGTTGATGAGCTGGGTCCAAGGGAAGTGTGCCATCATCTGAGCCATTATCTGAGGCATGAGGTTAAAGCCTTGAAGGCTTTCAGGGGTTGCTGCTGTTTGGTTTGTTCCCATGGGGGTGCTTATTGCTGCACTCCGAGTAAATGGCAAGACCGACATGGCCTGCTCCCATGTAGTGGCTGTAGGAGGAACACTTGAAGCTGGTGACTGCCATATTTGGTCGAGAGTGGTCTCGTGCCCAAGGGGTTGTGAGGTGAACAAAGGGAAAGCCGTTGGGCTTGGTCTCCCATAAGTATAAGGAGAGGGGTTAAAAGGTTGGCAGGTTACACTTGGACCAGCTTCTAAATGAGAAGCAGCCAATCGTGAGCTGGTTAGAGGGGAAGGTGGACGTCCGAGTGATAGTGAGGGCTACAGATCGTCATACTCCAGCCTTAATATTATCCCCGTTTCTCTTTCTTGGCTCACGTGTTGGTTAAGAAGATGCCTTAGTTGCAAAAAATGTCGTGATACCCCTTCCATCGTCAAGTCAACACGTTCCGGGGTGTTCGTTACTCCTGCATGAGGAGAAGGAACTCCGGATCTTGAAGGGGTCGAAGTTCGGAAAGGTGAAAACTCGATGAACAAAGGTTCCGTCGGAGTTACTCCCGGGGTGTAAAAAGATGTGGTAGCCGCCGAAGTTTCCTGGCAGGCATTTGGTGTCGGTGTTCTTGACACTTGGTTGACTTCGTTGGGAGATCCACCTTCCGACACGGTGAATCTGATGAAAATGGAGCTACAATACTGGTCATTAAGATAAAGTAAGCGGCGTAGCCCCACAGTGGGCGCCAACTTGTTGCTATAACAAAGATAAGACCAATGATAGTGAATGAGCTGGTTAGGCTAACAAGCTTCAAGGGTTCAGGTTAACCTAACGCAGGTCGTGGTGTCCCTCTACGTTTGCAAAACGTAGAGAGAGGTTCACTAGTTTGTTGTTGTTTGTTATAGTTCACCGGAGATCCAAGACTGAGGTGTTTGAGACCGGTTTTTGGATGAAGTTCTTGGTGAAGCTATGATGTTTGTGAAGTAAGAAAGAAATAAGCAAAGTGCTAATTTCTCAAGGAAGAAGAGAAGATCAGGGAGTATGCGTTAACTCTCCAGATCTGTTGTCATCTTGTTTATGGCTGGGTTCTCCTTTTATAGAGGGAGAGATGCAAGCCTTTTATCCAGTGTATAAACTAGTTAACCTCCAGTTTGCTTAGAGAGTTGATCTTTTATGGGTGAGAACCTTTTAACCGTTGGTCCATGATTATAATAATATTACTTTTTCTGAGCATGTCCTTTGTTCAGAGGGAACAATGATGTGAACAGTGATTTGACGTTATACTGTTGCACGTGCTTACTGTTCACGTACTTGTTTACATAAATTTGGGCTGGAAACGAAGCTTTTAACCTTTTAACCCTTTTAGCGTTAATATGTGAAAGTCATTTTATCAATTCCTTGGTTTACCCCGTCATCAGTCATATTTACTAAAAGTTATATATGAGTTGCAAAAGAAATAAAAATCAAAGAAAAATACAAGTGACAAATTTTGGGTTGGCTCTTGCTAGATGCCAGCTTTACTTCCTTTCTTGTCATTGGTAAATGGGATGGTACGACAAAATAATATATTCAAATATAATACATTGAATATATATGTGTGTGATCAAATAATATCACTAAAAGTAACATTTAAACACAAATCCTTCTTGTACAAATTAGCTAAGATAATCAATAAATTCAATGTCATAAAAAATAAAAAAAAATAAAGTTTTAACCATTAAAAAAAAAAGTATAAAAAGCGTCCAGTATAAACGATATAGCCGTTCAGTCAAGTTGCTAGGGGTCCACTATAAATAAATAGGGCAATGATTCTCCAATAATTCCAAATTAAAAATTTTCCATCAAAGAGGCGACTGTAACTTTTTTAAATCTTTATTTTTCCCTAAATAAAAGTTGTATATGTGCATTTTCTTTACATGCCAAATATTAAAATGTTAATATATGTGTACATGTGTGTGTATATACAATTAAAGTATTATATGTACTTCTTTGAGTAAAAATGAGAGTATTATATTCACTTTATAAAATAACGTATATGAAAAATTGGCAAGATGTTTATAGAATACAAAATATATATTGAGACATTAATTATTGCATTTATATATTTCTAAATCTTGAATGTTTCCCAACAACCAAAATGTACAATGTAGTAGTACTAACGCGTCGCCGACCTCCTTTATTTGCATTATTCTTTCTTTTTTATTTTATGTTTATTTAATTCACCGTGGTACTATTTAACAGTGTTGTTTTTATAGTAATTTATTAAATATTAAATGAATTTTAATAAAACTAAACCGGTGGACTAGCAATTGAATTGCTAACTTTAACTCTTTAAATAATGATTACCACTAAAAAATTGAAGAAATGACTTTATTAATAATTTGAACAATTATGAATTTTAGCTTCAAATTTGAAAGTAAACAAATTCTACTTCATAATCATAAATTCAAACAACGTGGTTTTGATTTTATGCTTAGGTTACAGAATTCAAACAACGTCGTTTTCAGTTGCTTAGAAATAATTAAGATTTTACATGTATCATAAAATATTATACGTGTAAAATAAATTAAGCATAAAATTAACATATTGCATGTAGTTCAGTTAAACCTTTATGTTAGTCAAAAAATTGATTTTTGTACATACCAACCTAATCTCATAGAAAATACCACCGACACAACTTGGAGATTTAGTTTTTCAATACCAAGAAAGTTTAAAATAATAATCATATAAAAATATATTTTATATATTATTATAAACTAAAGTTAAAGAGCATTTGAATATACTTTATCAATGTTTGGGCTACACAGTATAAGTATGTTAGATAACTAAAAATAAAATAATAAAAGACATCTAGAAGATATAAGTTTAAATAATACTATAGATACTTATAAATTTTTTTACCAAAAAGTAAAAAGTTATAAGGTCACCTGTAGTCGGCGCAAGGCTTGGGCAAAGGGCGAGAACACCGTCCTCCAGACGATTTTAGGAACGAAAGGGGGGGGGGGGGTTATCGCCTGCGATGTGTGTGTGTTGTGTGTATATATCATTATATTATATATGTTTGTGTGTGGTATATATACATATGTGTGTGTGTGTATATATATAGTGAAAAGATCCAATACACTAATGCCTTAACGTACATTACGTACGGGAATATATTTTTCCACGAATCGATACATGAAATCACATCCAAACATCTCGGAATCGTCAATACATATCCAATCAATCATTTGTTCACCGAAAAAAACAGTTTTGGATGGTCAATCGATCAATTTTTCACTTTTTTCACAAAACGTTTTTTGAGCATTTGCTGAACGTTTAAGTTTTGTGAACGTTTCCGAGCATTTTAGGTTTTTTCCTTTGTTTTTTTGCCTTTGAGCGTCTCGCGTACATATCATACATTAAGCATTAGCGTATAGTAACTGCACCCTACAACACCATTACACTCCAAAAATAAATTCTTACATTTTGCTGACTGGGCGCCACATTACGCAAAACGTCCATTTTATAACGCATCCACTACACATAACCTAATATTTAAAGAGCTCATGAACTAAGATAATTTATAATGTTAACTACGGTTTTGTATAATTAATTGTTTTGACAAATCACTAATAATTACTTCATCAACGGATCATCGGTACCTGCTTCAACAACAGTTAATCGACATGTATAGCTTGAGAATCACTGATAGTATTATCTTCAACAGATCAACTGCTAATCTTTCACCGTCAAATCACCAGTAATCTCATTCTCGAGTGTTGTTAATAGCTATTTATAATGAACAAAATAAAAAAAAAACTAATTCAATAAAAAAAATTATAAATATGTTAATACAATAAAGAAGTTAATTATCTGTCAATGATAAGTAAGTAGTAATGATGATTTAGAATCAATGATGATTCCATTCAAAGTTCAAACTACTCAAACATATACCAAAAATAAAATAAAAAAAACAATAAATAATAAATAAAAAGTCATATTTCCAATCATACCCTTATGTCTTTCTTCTACCTTCAAGTTGTCGTGTCCCTGCACAAATTCATTACCTCCAAAAATCCCACAAAAAAAATAAACATTCATAAAAACAAAATAAAAAAAAAGAACCCATTTGTTGAATGGAGTCTTTCTCACACTCCAAAAAACTGTCAACCCAAAACCCATACGACGCCGTTTTCAACCAGCCTCGTCGCAAATTCGTCAGGCCGTCACCGATTGACGTTCAAGACTACCGTGAAATCTTTGGTGGGTCCCAAAATTCTTCAATTCCGGTGCTTGATGTTTCAACATTGGGGACAAAGTATGATTCTTTGAGCTTCAATTTTCCTGATTCGAAGCCGTTGGATTGTTCCAACATTTTTGGCGGCTTTTGTGACGAAACTGTTGCTGTTTCGTACCAAGACTTGTTTGGGCAACACAAATTGAGGTGGGTTATTAATTTTTTATATTGGTTTTTAATATTATAAATTATAAATGGGTTTTTGATTTTACATATTATATATGGGTTTTTGGTTTTATAAATAATAAATGGGTTTGGATTTTATATATAATAAATGGGTTTTTAATTTTATAAATTATGAATGGGTTTTTGATTTTATAACTTATAAGTGGGTTTTTCATTTTATGAGTGGGTTTTTGAAGTTATAAGGGGGTTTTGGATTTTACAAATGGGGTTTTGAAAAAATTGTCTTTTTTGGAATAGGTCGATTGAAACAGAGTTTTCTTGATTTTTTCTTGATTTTGTTTGTTATATATGAACGGCAGTTTTGGCAAATATAAAATTGTTATTTATATGCTAATTTGTAGTTTATACTGTTTTCGACCCGAAACCTGTTTGTTTTCGTGTCGTTTTTAGTTTTAGAATATCCCATGTTTAAATTGAAAGGTTCTGTTAAGATGAATTGAGGTTTAGCTTAATTGTCATTTAAGACTTTATGTTTAGTTTAGTTAAGTTAATTAAAGACAGCTTTTTTATTATATTCATACGTAAAAAAATTGGTTTAATTATGTGCAGAAGACTGGTGTTTTATTATATCATGTTATCTTAGATATGAATTGTTCATGAAGGTATAATTCTTGTATGATATAATCTTTCTTGTCGGATTTGTTATATATGGACGGCAATTTTGGCAATATTAACGAGGCTTTTATTGCTTTATATGCTAGAGTTTGTAGTTTATGAGTTTGGAATATGCAAACTTCATACTTTTTTTTAGTTTAGAAAATTTAGTAATTTGATATTAAAGGTCCTGTCAAGATTGATTGAGGTTTAGCTTTAAAGTTATGTGCACAAAATTCAATTTTTTTAATCATGTTATTTAGATATAATCTGTTCATGACGGTCTAATTTTTGTATGATATAATTATCTCAAATCAGTTAGGAAGTTTGATAATCTTTAGTTGTTGGTTTTGTATCGCGTTTATTGATTACAAGTTCTAATCTTTTTTGCTCTATTAATGTTGTTTTAGGACACCTTCATCAAAAGCACCAAATGCACAAGATTCTGATAATCTATCTCATCAATCTCCTGATGCATTGAAGCAGTTTAACATGTCATATAACAAGATCAACACAAAATATAAAGATGGGTTAGATGCGACAAAACATGTTACACAAGTATCTGCTGTAACTGGATTCGCTTGTTTTGTTGATGAACCCGTTATGGAAGCTAAGAAGCCGATTCCATCAGCAGTTAATGTTAAATCTTCAAGAAATGTCGTTAGAAGAGAAAGTAATCATCTTGAATCAGTCGTTGATGAACCGGTTATGGAAGCCAAGAAGCCGAATCCATCAGCAGTTAACGTTAAACCTTCTAGAAAGGCGGTCGGAAAAGAAAGTAATCATCTTGAATCAGTCTTTGATGAACTGGTTATGGAAGCCAAGAAACCGAATCCTTCAGCAGTTAATGTTAAATCTTCTAGAAAGGCGGTTGGAAAAGAAAGTAATCATCTTGAATCAGTCTTCGATGAATCAGTTATGGAAGCCAAGAAGCCTAATCCGTCAGCAGTTAATGTTATATCTTCAAGAAATGTTGATAGAAGAGAAAGTCGTCATCTTGAATCAGTCCTTGATGAACCGGTTTTGGAAGCCAAGAAGCCGGATCCGTCAGCATTTAATGTTAAATCTTCTAAAAAGGCGGTCGGAAAAGAAAGTCATCATCTTGAATCAATCTTTGATGATAAAAAATCAAGAACATTTAATACTGATTTCGAAAATCATAAATATGATCAAAAGAGATCAAGAAATTTAGAGTCGAGTAAACCGGATTTTGATGAGAGAATTGATGTGAATTCGGATGCTTCGGCTGCATTGAGAAAAGCCATAGAAAAAGCTCAAGAAAGTATATGGATTGCTAAAGAATCGGTTGGTAGAAAGAAGAACGGTCTACGAAGCTTTTCAAATAAAAAATTTCAAAAAAGCTCGAAACTTGAAGGTGAAGATTCATCACAAGTTTTTCAAGATGTGGATAGGAATCGTAAATATGGTGGTACGGGTGCTCTTCCAAATTTCACGGAAAGCGAGAAACTTTTTGTTGCAAAGAAGTTTATAGATGAAATAAGTGAGAAAATATCAGAATCAGTTAAAGATGGCAAATTTAGAGATGATAAAATTGCTTGTAATGAAGCAGTTGATGTGGAAACAAGCAAGATTGAGAGTACAGACTTTGCGAATGAATGTCAAACAGATAACATGTTTGTGGATGAAGATGAAGTCGGAGTCAACGCGGTCAAACCCTCCATTGACGTCTCGGAAGATCAGCTTTATGTGAAAGAACCAGAATCAGAAGAAAATGACAGAAATGATGATGTGAATAGACTAGATTCATCAACGGAGTTGCAAGAAAATGAGGAACAAGAGAATGTTGTTGAGCATGAAGAAGTTGAAAATGCCGAAATTGAGAAACATGAGGAGATTCTAGAAGCTTCTGAACGGGTCAAAACTGAGAGTGAACCCGGACATGATGCACAAGAAAATTTTGTTGAGCATGAAGAGTTTGTTCTTGAACATGAAGACAGTGAGTATGCCGAAAGTGGGAATCATAAGGAGATTCTAGAAGTTTCTGAGCGGGTCATAAGTGAGAATGAGCCCGCACACGATAAACAAGAGAATGTTTTTGAACATGAAGACAGTGAGAATGAAGAAAGTGAGAAACATGAAGAGATTCTCGAAGCTTCTGAACGGGCCAAAAGTGAGAATGAATTCGGAAATGATAAGCAAGAGTATGTTCTTGAACATGAAGACAGTGAGTATGCAGAAAGTGAGAAACATGATGAGATTTTAGAAGCTTCTGAATGGGTGGAAAGTGAGGTTGAGTCCGAACATGACCAACACTCTGAAGAAACAAATGAGACGTTTGATGATTTTTGTGAGATAGA
Organism: Bidens hawaiensis; assembly: GCF_021521415.1. Lineage (NCBI taxonomy): Eukaryota > Viridiplantae > Streptophyta > Magnoliopsida > Asterales > Asteraceae > Bidens > Bidens hawaiensis. The sequence continues at coordinate 71,857 of NW_027505816.1, forward strand.
TGCAAAAGATAGTGTGCAAACATTTGTTAATAAGTTAGAAGAAAATGAAGTGAATCTTCATGATGATGAGATAAAACAAGAAGATAGTGATATTAAGTTAGAAGAAAGTGAATTGAATCTTCATGATAATTACGAGACAAAACAGGAAGATAATCACGCGGTTGAAACAAAACCTGAAAGTTTGGATGAATCTTGTGATCGGGAAGTTGACGAGAAATCTTCTAGTGATGGTTATATTATGGAAGAAACTGATGATATAGATTATGTTCATAATGCAAGCAACAATGTTGAAATGAATGATATCAATGTAGAAACAACTCAAACCGCTTCTGACGACGAGGATGAATATGAAGTAAAATCAGAAGAAAAATATATCATTGACAATATGGTAGATCTTGGTTTAGATAATGATGCACGACCCGAATCATCTTCAGATAGTAGTATCCAACCACCCCATAAGGAAATACCCGACACTGAGTCGTCAAATGAAGTCAAAGATTCTCAAGAACCCGAATCTAGACATGAAGAAGATGTAGTTGAAGAATCCGGGCCAAGTAAAGTATCACAAGATGCCATTTTAACAAGATTGATGAAGAAGCAACCGTTAAACGAAGGCAGTGGGAAAAAAACAGATTAGCAGTTGAGCGAGCGGTCCGTGAAGCCCGTGAACGGGCCTTTGCTGAGGCCCGTGAGCGGGCTGAACGTGAACGGGCCGCTGTTGAAAAAGCTAAAGAGGAAGTTAGACAGAGAATGGTCGCTGAGGCCCATGAAAAGGTTTCTAAAGCTTCTGTTGAAAAAGCTACTTCAACAGAACGGGCTAAGCTTAGAGCTGAACGGGCCGCAGTAGAACGGGCCACTTCAGAGGCCCGACAACGGGCATTAGAGAAGGCTATTTCTCAAAAGACTGCTTCTGTAAGTAGTGAAATGAAATTAATATGTTTCTTCGTGTTTGTCATTCTTGTTATCTTTCGTGCTGTTCAAGCTTTTCCCTTTTTATCATTTTTATTTTCGTTTGTTTCTGGTCAAGTTATTACCTTTATCATTCTCATTATCGCTTCTTGCTGTTCAAGTTATTACCTTTATCGTTCTTAATATTGTTTTTTGTTTGACAAGTTATTACCCTTGTATTAGTGGCGTAGCTAGAAATTTTTTCTTACGGGTTCGAAAATATTTTAGGGACAAAAGACCGACTGTTTACCACTTATATTTGGGTTTTCTACGGGTTCGATGTTGAAATTTCTACGGGTTCGATGTCAAAATACACTAATATATAACACTAAAACAAAATTTTGTACGGGTTCGACCGAACCCATTCCCCTAAGGCTGGCTACGCCCCTGCCTTGTATTCTTGTTATTGTTTATTGTTATCACCTTTATGTTCTTATTATCATTCTGCAGGATTTGAACCGTACTGAATCAGCTTTAAGAACCAAAGCAAAGTTGGAAAAGCATAACAGGATCATGGAAAGGGCGGTAAGTATAAATTTTTTTTCATTATAAAGTAATGGGTTTGTAAATACTAAAAAAATTTAACCACTTATTAATTTGGTGATTTTATTTTAGGCTAAAGCGCTTGCAGAAAAAGAGAAACGAGATCGGCTTGCACAAAAGGAACAAGCTGAGAGAAATGTACTGTTAAATTGAATGATTACCATATTAATTTATTTTATGTATCTATATTTATATTTTTGTATCCAATTTTATTTCAGCGCTTAGCCGAAAGTCTTGATGCTGATATTAAACGGTGGTCTAAGGGAAAAGAAGGAAACTTGCGAGCATTGCTTTCAACACTTCAATATGTAAGTAAAGTCTTTATATTAGAGGTGGTAAAACGAGCACTCGGGCTTGGGTAACGGGTCAAAACGGGCCGGGGTGGCCAGACCTACAATGCCTTGTATTTATTAGTTATAATGTGTTAAAGGTAATTACAGAAAGGCTTAATATTCGCACGTTAAAGTCCCTAAACCTGTCTAAAATGCACATATATTTGCCTTTAAATAATGACTTGTTAATTCTTAAATTGGTCAAAGTAAAAGGTGATGTAATTTTTATTTTTGGCAAAAATGTTGAATGTTATTTTTCGTAATTTGACCGATATACGAGTTAATAAGTCATTATTTAATTTAAAAACAAATCACAATTGCGTTCGTTTTAGACACGTTTCGGACCCAAAAATTTGTTGAGTGACTTTTTTCGTGTACTTACAAATTGAGGGGCTTTAAATATCAAAACAAGGTTAAACAGTTTTTTCGTTAAAAATAAGTATAGTGTTTTTTTTTAATTATAATTTATGATATTAACCCTTACATAAACTAAATTATAAATTATTAGAATAATAATCAAACTTCTTTAGATAAAGCGATTTTGGAAGTGTGCATTTGAATTTCTACATGTTGGACCATACGTACCGTTAGAGATAAAACATATAACCTAAATGAACCAACCGTTTACCTAAACGGGCTGAAACTCCTTCCTTTAACATCTCAGCCGGTGATATTAAGTAATTTCTTGAACTTGCAGATTCTTGGACCTGAAAGTGGTTGGCAACCCGTTACACTGACGGAGATCATAACCACAAATGCGGTAAAGAAAGCGTATAGAAAAGCTACTCTTTGTGTTCATCCCGACAAGCTGCAACAACGAGGGGCAACTATTCAGCAAAAGTATATATGTGAGAAGGTTTTTGATCTTTTGAAGGTATGCCTCGGGTCCACTTTCGTTACAAAATGTACAATTATTTAATATGAGATGGGTGGTTTGGGCGGATTGAGAAACGGGTCAATACCATGCTCAGGTTGAAACATGCCATTTTTAGTATGGGCCGAAACTTTTATAAAAGAAACTTATGCTCTAATTATTAATTCAAAAACATTATCATAATAACAGTCACGATTTTTAAATAGAAGGTTTTAAAAGGCTGCATGCATTAAAAATCGGCTTTGCAACTTTCGAACCGTCCCTTTTAACTTTCTGGTTTGGCCCATTGAGATAAAACTTAACCCAATTACCCAAATCAAATCCCATTCGTTTGTTAAGAGTTGAAATATTGTATGTATGCATATGCAGGCGGCTTGGAACAGATTTAACTCTGAGGAGAGATAGCAGCCTCAAGGCAGCGGTTGTGGCGTCAATGGCTGAATATTTATTCAAGAATTGTAATTTGTTTAGTGATGGAAGTGATTTATTTAACGAAAAAGAAAGAGTTTAGTGCAGTCTGGTATATTATGGTTTCTCATATATGGACTTGAATCTTGATGGTGTATATGAGAAGTCAATATACCAAGACTTTGTCACTAACAATGTATTCATTTTTATAAAATTTGTCATCTTTTTAGTTATTTATTATTTAATGGGCTTCACAATTTGTTATCCAAATTCCAAATGCACATTCACATAAAATAAAATAAGTTCCTTTTACCTTTCAAATTTTGATATTTCAAGTCGGTTTTCGGTGAACTTAAAATAAAGTTTTTGGGGACGAGAATTCAAACGAGTGATTTTTACCTACACAAGATCATAAACAGGTTTATCCAATGAATGTAATACACGATTTTACAGTGCAATATGGTAAAGAACTATCAAAAAGCCTGTAATTAAAAAAGAATTACTTTATGCACAACTAATTACTTTACACCATGTGTTCTACGATACATACATAGAACTTGTGGACATAAGAGGTGTTTATCGTACGTGTTAGGTGTATGCATTCAATAACACTTTTGTCTTAATATCAATTGAAATTTTAGATGTTGACTTACCAATGCCAAGGTTATATACCACGTTGATATACAGTTCATTGATATTAAATATGTAAATATTAGTATATACTAGTCAGGTGCACGCGCTATGCAGCGGAGTACGTGCGCAAACCTGTTGACGGTGCATTCGTAACTCGAAATTGGACGCGTAACACGTGCAAAGCCAGTACTGTGTGTAACTGACAGTTGAACACACATAACATGCACCTGAATGCATGTTACATGCATTAAACATGCTTAACCGACATCATGTGTGTATTATAAGGTTGAATATTATTTGTGAAAAGGTTAAAATAATTCTATTGATTAACATGCCTTATATAGGCTATATACAGTAACTCGAGATGCACATTTACAGGAGATAAATTTGGATCTAAAGCTAACTATATTGACTTATCTATTCTGAATATTTTGAATTTGATATTTGAATATTATTTCCCTTAAGACTATGTTGACTCGTTGGCTGGAATATTGCTAATATGTAACTCACGTTCATTACGTGTTGTTGGACACGTGTTTATCGGGTCTGGTAAGTGTAAACAATGTCATCACGAAACTGATGCCTAAAATGTACAACATTTTCAAATAAATCGATTTTCAAACCAACCTGTTTTGACCCGAAACCCATCTGGACCAGACACTGTTTTAACTCGAAACCCGTTTCGATCTAATACCATTTTGACATGACCTTTTTCGACTTGAACCCATCCCGACCCCAACCAAATTAACCAGCTTTTGTATTGACATGTTCCAAATCTAATTCATTTTGGCCCATGATTCGAACCGCCCGTCATGTTACTTTTTTGAAATTAAAAAAGTCTAACAATATCATACTCAAATTAAAGAGAATAAAATGTTCGTTTTTATAGAATAATTTTCTTAAAAAAATATTAACGTGTGAAAAAATTATGGACGTTTAAAAGTCGTGGAGGTAATTTGTTTTAAATAAGGGGTAAATGTGTAATTATTCTATAAATTAACAAAATTTAATTAAAGTTAGAGGACTAAAATTGAAACTATTATGTAAGAAAAAGTAATAAACCATGATGTGCTATAAAGACAACATTACCCTTAAAACTTCTTAAATCTATGCATATTATGTTGTACATCGAGCTAGTAAAACGAGATATCCTATTGAAGTGAACGTTCACAAAGATCGGGAAGTAGTAGCAGTAAAGCTATCCACTCGTGTAGTTTTAGGCCGCAGATGTCTACTTTTCTTTAATATGGAATTCAAATTAGATCCTAGAGTTTAACCACTGGGGGAGAGTGGGTGAGCTTGCTTTCGAAAGTTTACAGTTTCCCGGCTAAAAATCACCCGCTTGTTTACAGACTGAACTGATCTATAAAAAAAAGACAGAAGCGAGGAAAGGCCCTTCGCTGCTCTCTCTGTTGGTAGTCTTTTTTCTTTTGGATACGTACTGGAGTTCTAACATTTGAATTTCTCTTACATAGAAGATTTTTCAAAAGATATCTTATTCTTTCTGGTTTGGTTATTTGGAGTATGCCTATTCATTTTCCTAAGCATATCAAAGATACTAATCTCTGTGCTCTTTATCATTTGAATTCCAAGAGGGATTGGCTTTTACTGAGAGATGTTTTTTTAGTCTAATAAGAGCTTGGGGTACCGATGACCTGCAAATTTGGCTGGCTTGTAATTTAAATAAGTACTAAAAAGGAAGTATGAAATAATAGAAGCTCTGTTAGGTCTCTGGTTTGATGGTTGTACGTGCTAAAAATCCGATACATTCCGTTTTTGTTTCCCATCCCAGTCTTTCGTAACACTTCAGGTTAATTTAAAACGTCACTAACTCATACTTTATGTATAACAGAGATTAATGTCAAGGAAAATAATATACCACGTTGTTTTAGAGAAAGCACAATGCTGTTCAATAGCAATCTAACATCAAATCAAAAAAATATTATTCTGTATATGCGTGACAAAATTATCCACAACTTAGTTATACGATTTTAATATTAGTTATATAGTTATTATTTTTTTTGAAAAATCATTTTCTTTATATAAAATAGTTTTTAGTTATGAACTACTATTTTATTCTCATTTTAATGTAGTTTAGTTATTGTTTACATGGGACTACCATATCCAGTTATCCACCATGGTTCAAGGCTACCACATGTCACAAATTACCACCATTTCCTTAACGTTTCCGTCCAACACATATAAATCGCCTTATGTGGTCAAGAACCACATCAAACCATTGACATCTTCTTGATAGCTTGATCACAACGATGCCAAAAACCATGACAACCCCTAATCTGATGGTGACGGAAAGACATAGAATTCGAAAATATGGGAACTTTCACTTATGCTAATGCACATAAAAGATTTAGCAACGATTTAGACCATGAGTAGTCATAACTCTCCATCCCCAGGGATTATGCGCACGTGGCGCTCAGTCAGAGTTATGGTTTTTTACAAAAACAGGCTGTAGTCATAACTCTTCACCCCCAGGCGTTATGCGCCACGTGGCGCCCCGTCACTATTAATTTTATTTGTTTTTTTTAAATAATAATTCATTTGAATAATTAAATATATAATTAAAAAGCTACATTAAAATAAAAAAAATACATTAAAAACAATCGGTTTCAACTGAGCGTCAAGACGATGAGTCATTCAACTCAATCGGTTTCATTGCGGCACCGGAACAAAAACAAAACAAAACAGAAGCGAATTTGGCATTTGATCGGTCTCTGACACGTTTGTTATGGTATCAAAACAAAAACAAAATTGACATTCGATCGGGTTTTCGTTAACCACCAAGACACCAACCCAACACCCACCAAGACACCAACCCAATATTTCTTTTTGTTAACATCACGTCTTCCATTTCATTCCAAAAAACCAAATCAGAAACCAAACTCGTTATCCACCAAGACACCAACCCAACACCCAAGACACCTCCTCCTTCGCCGCCGCTGCAAGCTCGAAGCCAAATCAGAAAACAAGGTCTCCTTCCACCACCTCCTCCTCCGTCGCAACCGCTGCCGGACCGGAGTTACTCACCGGCCATCTCCAGAAACACTTCCACGGCTCCCAACGGTAACCCCCCACCCCCAACGGATAGTTTTTTTTATATTTGAGCCAGATCTCGCGTTATATACAAAACGCTTGAAAAAAAACCCCAAAACGCGGGGAAGGGGGGGCGGTGTGCCCCTGGCGTTATGCTCCAAAACGACGGCAAAACGTCGGGACTACGAATGGTCTTAGGGCTTTGCCTTTAAACAAATTTCTTTTTTTACCAAAATAAAATGTTTTTTTGGTTATCTTGTCCTCACACGCCGTCCCAAAAAGGCAAAGCAGAACACAAATTCATTCAATCAATAACATCATCCGAACCCTTTTAGCTCATGCCTCCCTCCCTAATACCTTTTGGCAGCATGCTTTAGAATTCGCCACCTATATTCTTAGCATCTTCCACCTGCCTTCTTTATAATCGATTACCAATTTATGATCATCTTCGGGTGTTTGGTTGCCTATGCTACCCACTAATACCCGCTACCACCACTCATAAACTCAAACAACGTGTGCGTCCATGTGTTTTCCTTAGTTTTCCCACTACTCAATGAGGGTATAAATGTCTTGACCTACACACTAATCAATTATTAATCTCACGACATGTTGTCTTTGATGAGACTTTTCCCATTTGCCAACCGTCCTATAATTTTCTAATAGACGTCTTCTAGTTCCCACCACATTTGTGGTCTCATCATGTCCAGCCCACTTCCACGGCCCAAACACCTTATCCCTCACAACAGCCCAATTCAACCCACCCTACCTTACCATCCATTCACACAACATTGAACCCTCTCCCACATTCCCCAGCTGAACATCATTTGCAGTATGTGGTTGTTAAAACATAATTAAATTTCGATCGGATGGTATGTTGGAACGTTACAAAGCACGCTTAGTATATGGCGGCCGTTTACAACAGGTAGGGGTAGATTGCGGGGAAAGATTTAGTCCCCGCCGGCCTCCATACGCCGCAGTCTTATCGATCGCTCTATCCAACTCATGGTCAATTCATCAACTTGATGTTACTAATGCATTTTTACATGGAACGCTTGATGAAACAGTCTACATGTATCAACTTATGGGTTTCCGAAACCATGACTACTTGAACCACGTGTGCAAGCTGATCAAGAAATCAAAATATGGTCTTAAACAAGCATCACGTGCTTGGTACCAACGGTTCACCAACATTTTTGTCAAAGCGACTGTGATAATTCCCTGTTAGTACTCAAACACGCGTACTGACACGGCGTATTTCCTTCTTTGTCTATGATATCCTACTAGTTACATCCTCCGTGTCTCTTCGACAACATCTCATGAAATGCCTTGCAATCATGAAGGACCTCGACCTGTTAAGTTTTTTTCTTGGTGTCACGGATACTATGTTTCTCTCTCAAAAAGCATATGCGAATGACATAATAAAGAGAGCAGGCATGCAATCCAATTGGAACTCCAGTTGACTCACTTGCCAAATTGAGTGCATCTTCGAGATCGGACTTTGATAACCCAACCCTTTACGGAAGCTTAGCCGGGGCATTGCAATACTTAACATTTACGCGTCCCATCTTTAGTTACGCGGTGCCACAGGTTTGTACCCACATGCATGCACCAAAAATGGATCATTTATACGACGACATGTCAAAGGTACACCTGAACTTGGTCTTTACACTCGGCACGTAGCACCAAAAACCCCTCACTCGTGGCCTATGCATATGCCGCCAGTCTACTAGTGGGTATTGTGTTTATTACGGAACTAATTTGATCTCATGGTCTTCAAAACATTAACCCATTGTCTCGAGCTCTGGTGCGGAAGCCGAATATCGTGGTGTTGCTCACTCGTGCCACTCTCGTTTATTATTATTATTATTATTATTATTATTATTATTATTATTATTATCGTTTATTGTGATAACGTAAGTGCTATTTACCTATCCGGTAATCCGATACAACACCAAAGTACCTAGCACATTGAACTTGATATCCACTTTGTTCGTGAACAGGTTCCCGTACCAACTCGCTACAAAATAGCGAGACATTTTTACTAAGGGTGGCAAGCCCAACCCAAATGGGCTCTTTTGGGTCAAGATAGATAAACTTTAAAAGTTAAATGAGTCAGGATGGATCAAAAAAATTCTTCAATGAGATCAGGATGGGTTGGAAGAAGTGAGTTTTATTTACAGGTTAAAATGGGTCAAAACAAAATACCCAAATTATCCGAAATTTATCTAATTCAAAAATACCCAAACTATCACGTGCGAAACGAAACTCAACCAAAACCCAAAAAAACGACCAAACGAAGAAAAAATACCGAACCAACCAAAACGAAACAAAAAAAAAACAAAACGAAACTGAACCGAAATAGTTAAACGACCAAAACGAAACAAAAAAGCGAAACGAAACCGAAAAACTGACCAATACGAAACAAAAAAAAAGCGAAATGCAACCGAAAAGCTGACCAAAACGAAGCAAAAACACCGAATCGACCAAAACGAAACAAAAAAACAAAACAAAACTGAACAGAAATATAAAACGACCAAAACGAAACGATAAATTGACCAAAACGAAACAAAAAAAAACGAAATGCAATCGAAAAGCTGACCAAAACGAAACAAAAACACCGAATCGACCAAAACGAAACAAAATAAAAAAAAAACAAAACGAAACTGAACCGAAATAGAAAAACGGCCAAAACAAAACTGAAAAACTTACCAAAACGAAAAAAAAAAGCGAAATGCAACCGAAAAGCTGACCAAAACGAAACAAAAACACCGAATCGACCAAAACGAAACAAAAAATCGAAACGAAATTTAACTGAAATAGAAAACGACCAAAACAAAACAAAAAAACGAAATGAAAACGAAAAGTTGACCAAAACGAAACAATAAAAACTAAATGCAACTGAAAAGCTGACCAAAACGAAACAAGAACACCGAATCGACCAAAACGCAACAAAAAAAACAAAAATGAAACTAAACCGAAATAAAAAAACGACCAAAACGAAACAAAAAACCGAAATGAAACCGAAAAACTGACCAAAAGGAAACAAAAAAAAACGAAATGCAATCGAAAAGCTGACCAAACGAATCAAAAATACCGAACCGAAACAAAAAAACATAAATGAAACTGAACCGAAATAGAAAAGCGACTAAAACGATACAAAAAAACCGATATGAAACCATAAAACTGACCAAACCAAAACAAAAAAAACGAAACGCAATCGAAAAGCTTAATAAAGCGAAACAAAAAACCGAAACGTAGCCGACCAAAACGAAACAAAATGAATCAAAACGGAACAAAAAAACAAAATGAAACCGGAAAAGCCCGACCAAAACGAAATTGAAACACTGAAATCGAAAAATTGACCAAAACGAAAAGTATTAACTGAACCTAAACCGAAATGAAAAAGAAAAAACCGACCAAAACAAAACAGAGTAACTAAAAATATCGAAACTTAAGAGCTAAAGTAAACCTCTAAACCGAAATTTCTTGTTTTTTATGAGCTAGGATAACGGATGAAACATTTTAGTTGTTTTACATTTTTCATTTTTTATTTATAGTTTGAGTTATTATATTTTTTAATTATATATTTTTGAATTTTTTGAGAGGTTTTAAAACTTTTTGGATAACCTTTACATGGGTTAATATGGATTAACTTAACCTATCTTGACATATATTCATCCTAACTTTTTTTAAAAAAAATCCAGCCTAACCTATACCCATCACCCTAATCCAACCAAATTCATTCAAATTATCACCTCTAATTTTTACCAAAGGTTTTCCCTCTTCTCTTTGAAGATTTCCGTTCCATTCGTAGCGTACGTTTTCCTCCCGCCTAAGTTATATAAAAATATAATATATTTAGCTCCCTTATATATATATATATATATATATTAAAAGTTATATATATATATATATTAAAAGGCACTTGACGGTCGTCTCAGTAAAATTACTGTTCACAGACTTTACAAACAAAGAAGCATGTGGTACAACATGTACTCACATCAAATAATATAGTTTAATACTCCATCCGTCCCATTATAAGTGTCATAGTTTGAATTTTCAAGTCTTTCTTTTGCAACCTTGGCCATAAATATTTGTGTTCGTGTCATATAATACTTGATGAAAATTATATCAATGTAAAATACATTTAAAACCCAATCCATTTATATATTTTACATCAAGTATTATATAACACAAACAAAAATATTGTCGGTCAAAATTAAACAAGAAAAACCGAAAATGTCAAATATGGACACTTATAATGAGACGGAGGGAGTAGATGGTAGTTATTCTGTGTACACATGCTCCGATATATCTCCTCCCCACCACCGTTTATGGCCACCATCGACCACCCCATGCTACTACCCTCGTGGTACATCGCCTCCTCACTACCGTCTATGGCCACCACCTCGCACGACCACATCGACTGTTGTGGCACCTACCCGCCACCGTTAATCACCACTATCTTGACCGTTGTGGATCTGATTTCCACTGTTGTCGGCTTCGATTCATCGGTTACCGTTGCCATTCCCTCCATTGGAGCTCCGATTTCCAACCTATGGATACGGAAGGTACCTTTATTATGCTTCAACTTCTCCAATATTGAAAGTTAGGGTTTATGATTGCACAAACGAGTTGTGTTTTTTCCTGTTGAATTATTAAATTGATTACTTAATTTGTTAACCCACGTCTATGAGTGCCAAGAAGACAAACTCAAAGCAAATAATTTTCTGACTTCCTAAAAAGCTATGAGGGAGAAGATGAACCAACAATCACCAGGTAAGAAAACCGTTTTTTTCTTTATACATTGACAACCCCTAAATTTGTCCTTTTAAGTTAAAACCCTCGCAATTAACACATCGTTGTTATAAATAGATAGGGCATTAAACGGACCTGGAATTAGGCTTTCCTTAGAAAACGTTACACCTCTTCGTCGCCGTTAGGTATATCCGGTGGTCAGAGCACTAATTGAACCATAGACACAACCCTGACACTTGGAATTTAATAATCTGTATGCTCGATTATGATTTGTTTGAGTGGTTGGTTATGATAAATAGCTTTGATGATATTATTGTGTTGTTTTTTTTTTTAAGTAAAATTCTGTTCAAGCCATCAGGGAAGTTGCATGTGATATTGTGAATTGCATTGGTTTCAAATTATACAAATGTTAGTTATGAACTTTTATGCAACCAAATTACATTATTGTAATTAGTTGTTTACAATGACCATATTTTATTTGATCATTCGGAAATTGGACCTTATTGTTCAATTATGCTGAGAAAGAAGATATTCATTTTTAACGCTTGATGGGACTAGATCAATTAGCAAAAGACCAAAGCCGCTCAGCTGCTTCAGTGATTTATAAAAGGTAATCTTATCGTAAGGTATGCTACTGTCATAGTTATTATTTACTCATTTATGTATATGCGTGACTATCTTTTGTGATATTGCTTATATAATTATTTTTTGTCAGTGTTGAGACAATTTTAACACTTAAAAGTGAGAAGCAAGCAATAACAGTTCAATTTTTTTTGGTACCCAAATGTTGGAAAGTCAATAATTTACACGATGTGCATAAAAAAAGGTATTTTTTTTAACAAGTAGAGGCCTGTAACTAATGTAGTCAAAGATGGTTCAATCTGCTGCACTCCACAAAGCCATTTTAGTGACCATCTAGCTCTTTCCAAAGCATATGAGCAACCATATTTTGGTTCAATATTTTGCTTGTTACACTACTAATGCAAACTATTTTTGCATGAACATTTTTAATTATCAATTGATGATGTATTCATGTTTATGCATAGGTTGCATCTGCACTTGAAACAAACACATAAATATGGCTTCAAGGATGATATAAGGTATGGATGACTTATGACCCGTACAAGAAATCAGGTTGCTCAATTTCTCCATTGTCCAAGGAATTATGGGAATTATGAGTGAAGTTAGGGAAATTGTAAGATAACCATTTAAAAATTATCATAGACCAATTCAACCATAGATTATGCCAATATAATCTTTCTTGTTGGCTGCTGTAATTATAGATCTATGGATAAAGTGTTTGTGGAGACTTAAGAGTATCTATAAAGTGGAAACGAGTGCCGAACCGTCATAATATGAAATAAAATCTTTTGGCAATTTCTTCTCTATTTGTGCATTACAAAAGTATTGGATTCTGTATTGATATAATTGTCACGAAGGAACAAGACATACTACAACACGAGATCCGCAGCGAAGTCTATTCCTAGTTGTGAATTATAAGAAGAGAGCAAGCCATGGGGAAGAAAGAAGAGTAAACAAAATGTTGTTCTCCCAGTGAACATACGATTAAAAAAAGTTCATCGGAGTTGTTGAGGCCATGGAAGTGAATAAGGAAGAAGATGATGTTGGCATAGATTACTATATAACTCTTAACATGTTTTCTTATATTTTTTGGTTACATCTACGAGAGGCAAGGTTGCGCACCATTTTTACTTTCTTTTTAACTATTAAATTAATAAAGTGTATATATAGTTTTCACAAGTTAAGATACATCAGACCCTTGTTCCAATTATTCCATTAATTACATGCGACCTTATAAACATAAACTAATTTCTATGTGCGGGTGTGTTCTTTGGCCTTTTGATACTGCTCCTCGGCAGCTCTAATGGCATCAATGGAGTTCTGTTGTGCCGTTTCTCTTAGTTTCGAGATCTCTTCAAGAGATGGACCTTTGTACTGATCACCTTGATCATGTATTCCACCAGCTGCACCATGCATGGTTCTGGTTACATGGTCACCTGCTTCATGATTGGATTCCAAATGAGCGGCTGTTTTGGGGACTTTATCTTTCTCAACATGAACCTCTCGCTCATCGGTCTTGTTCTCTCTTCTTAAATGCTGTTCCATAACTTACGGTTGCTTATGATAATAAATAAAGTGTTGTGATGAATATAATATGAGTTGTTTACGTTTGATTATTTTGCAATTTACGACCAGCCTGGCTTTAGATGAAACAACGTGGAGGGTTGGGAGATAGCTAGCAATGGATGACTCACCTGATTGATGCTACACGTGTAAATAATATATATTATCTGCAAAATTTAGTCCACGACTTCCTTGATCAAAATTTTTCATTTTAATTCATGAGAATACTATGTAGATTTGTCAAATATATATATATATATATATATATATATATATATATATATATATATGTATATATGTATATATGTCACACCCTAACTTAGTGCCTGGGCGTGTGATCAATAGTTGGTACCGGTTTTATAAATATATCAGAGTTTGTTTTTAGCGGAAGACTTTTTGTTATATTTATTATAAAATATTTATATACTTTTGAAACCTTTATTAATAAAATATAATTTCTTTTGTTTGAAAAAAAAAACTTTCTTGGGAAATAAATACTCAATATTTGTTTCATAAATCTTTGTTTAATCTTTTTGTTTTAATCAACTTCATGAATGGCTCCAATGCTTGATACATTAATTTCCTGATATGTTGAAAAAAATATGTCGGCGATATGCTGGTGAACACGCTGACGTAAAAATATTTTCTTTTACTTGATCACCCCTCACGTAGGTCTCGGCCCAACGTGGCTTAGGAATAACCAAGTTAAAACAATACAATTTATAAACTCAAGTCTTTATACTCGGTCCCCCCAGCGAAACACCGCAGCGTTCGATTAGTTGAGTGCCTATACGTATACACAAGGTCATACTCCCCGCAGGCGAGCGTAATTATGACCAGGTGTGATGTGCCCACCACATATGAAAGGATCCGGACAAACGTATACTATAGCCTGAGGTCAGTATTTATACCCTTATTTATAAATGTTTTAGAGACACTTAGTCTCATGTAACGTTTTTCATATAACACGTTTGACTCGTTTGAAAACAAGTTTGTAAAAGTGGGGTGTATTCACCTTTTCAATTTGGATCGGCTTCAATACACCGTCCGAGGGTCTTTCCCATTGCTATCTCGCACTTATAGTACGAGTATAGCCTTTTCTTTTGGATCAGCTTCAATACACTGTCCGAGGGTCTCTCCCTCTTCTTTATTATCTCGCACCTATAGTACGAGTATAACTTTTTGTTAGTCGGATATACAATCCGGCTTAAGACCTCTAGTCTCTTTTGTAAAATTTTTACCTCGATTTTAATTTCTTTATGAACCTTTAGTTCAAAACATCTTTTCTTTGTTTTAAACATTTATTTTAAAATATTATTTCTTTCTTTCCTTTTTCAAGTTAAAACTCTTTCTTTTAACTTATTTACTTTTCTTTTCTTTTACAAGATAAACTTCTAGTTTAACTTGTTTTTCTTTTACTTAAATTCTACGTTTCTTCTTCATTAAGAAACGTATATTTTTCTTTTACTTATTATTTAAGAGTAATAAACTTAAATAATATTATCAACTATAACTATCTTCTACTTTATCTTTTTCTTTTCTTTTATAGTATGTTTGAACCTCTAGTTCAAATCATATATATTTTATTCTCATATTCGGACCTTTAGTCCATCATGTTTTCTTTACGTTTCCAAAACGTATACATACATATACATACACACACACATATATATATACACACATACATACATACATATATATATATATATATATATATATATATATATATATATATATATATTCTTTTACTTATATTTCTATCTTTATTTATTAATAAAGATTATTTTATTTTTCTTTTATTTCTTTTCTTTTATTATTATCTAAAATCTTTTTAAATAATAATTTCGCTTTAAATATAAATAATAGTTATATTTATATTTCTCTCTTTATACAATTTCTTTGCTTTTCTTTTCTTTATTTCGAGGTATTGACCATACCCTTGACGAGGGTCTAAGCCTTTATTATTTTATTAATATTTTATTCGGGCATTATGCCTACCTTGTTTGGATTATTATTTTCTAAACTCACGGGCAGCACTTCGACGCTGGCACATATATCTAGAATCTTGATCAAAACCTCCTTAGTACGCAAATCGAGGCACGCCGGTCTTCAAGTCTCGTCGGCACGCACTTCGAGGCGGGTCGTCGGTTCATCTCGAGTCGGCATGTACTTCGTGGCGGGTCGTCGTTTCTTCTTGGGTCTGCACGTACTTCGAGGCGAGTCGTCAGTTCGTCTTAGATCGGCACGTTCTTCGGTGAGTCGTCGCTTCGTCTCAGGTCGGCACGTTCTTCGAGGTGATTTTTAGAGAGATGTTAGAGAGAGAAAGAGTGTGTGAAATTGGTGTGTAAAATGAGATGGTGAGGTTGCTATTTATAGAGTTTTTCCCGGGACCCGTCGCGATACGCGATGGTCCTTGATCATGCCATCGCGTATCGCGATGTAGGCATGACGATTTAACTACAAGTAAATTACTCGTATGTGTAATGTAAATCAGTTAAACTTATCAGAACGAGTTAATTACTAACATAATACTTATATCGGGAATGCAAACAAGGTAAACTAGTCACGACGAGTTAACTACATATGAACTACTCGTATGCGTAATGTTTTACCATGTAAACTTATCGTGATGAGTTAATTACCACTAAAATACTCGTATAATGAATGTAAAGTAGTCATTGACCAATATATACTCGTAACGACTAGTTGACCAAACAAACTAACCATTCCGGTTAGTGTTTTGTAAAACAAACCAGTTAGATGCATTTGGTAATCAAACTCATCGCCGTGGTTAGTTTGATAAACTACTCGCGACTCTTAAGGTTTTAGAATCTGCTCGTCGCGACTAAAGGATACCTTATTTACTCGTGGGCGTTGATTACGAAGCTTCAAACTTATTTAATCTTCACGAGTAGATAACTAGTAAAACTGGTCGTTATGGTTAGTTTATAGACACGCGGCAAGTTTTAATTGATTATACAAACTACACGTGGTTAATCATAAACTATTCGTCACGACTAGTTTATAATACTTATTTTGGGATTTTATTGGAAATGACACCTAAAACCTGAAAAACTTATTCATAAACACCTATTTTGGGAATTTTCTCTTAAGTAGTTTGACTTGTGAGTGCTCCAATAAAATAACACGTGGACAATATAAATTGCATTAAAGACATGCACCAACCGCTTAAAGAAAAGTTAAATCTCATGAATAATATGATTGTATGAATAGTAACAAAATGTAAGTGGCCATTTAGTTGCAAATTAGTATATACAGGTCAAGTTATTGTAAGGCCTCGTTAAATGTGCCTCACTTTAACGTTGGATTTACTCATAAACACAGTTCCAAATATCAAAGTTAATTAAAACTTTACGCAGAATATAAAACTTTCATAAATATTACACAATAATTCATAACTTGTCTTAAAACATAACTTGAAACATGTCTTTCAGTTCAAACATTAACAAATAAATCTTCATATGCCAGCTTCTTTATTCATCTGCCACGTGTCTCCCATCAAGCCAGCTGTCTCAACCTACTCACCTGTGTGTATACTAAAAGTCAGCTACGCTGAGTGAGTTCTAGTTAATCATACAACATACAATCAGTTCACATTCTTGCACACATGCCCAAAGGGGTGTACATTATTCGTACTTTAATTTTACATGCATGTCTATCCATACTATTTAGAGAGCCTTCCGCTCTATAACCTCACGGATATTATAAGGGTCTGGTCCCCAACATCACAGATATTATTAGGGTCTGGTCCCTATCCTCACAGATATTATTAGGGTCTGGTCCCTATCCTCACAGATATTCTTAGGGTATGCTCCTTTGTTTCGTACAATTGTAACATACATGTCTTTACATACCTTACTAAGTAACACGTGCAATATTGAAAGATCGTTCACGTACTATCAACATACATACATAACGTACATACATCATTCATACATCATATATATCAATCATATATTTAACTACCACCTGACGGTTCATGCAATATCCGAAGATTGTTCACGCACCGTCAAACAATCATCATACATAAATCATACTAAGCATACACTTACCACTTAAGGTAAGTGTATTAACTATCACATCGAGTATGCACACAGCCCCGAAAACATAACAAGGAAGTGGGGCTAGAAACTCACCTGAACGCGGTTACGTTCACCGTTAATAGTTATTCCCTTCTTTAGCTGTGCGCGACTAATTGTATAACAATTTCACATATCAATTATCTATCGCTACCCATATCGCATTTCTAGTTAAATTATAACCCTCTACGAATGGGGGTCCGGGGGCAGCGCCCCTGGCAGCAGGGTTCTAGGGGCGGCAACCCCTAGCGAGGTCCAAGGGGCAGATCCCCTGGCTGGGGTTAAGCTGCCTCAAAAGTTCGAGGGCTTCTTTGAAATTAACTCATTCTTTTCGAAGTCCAAGGACCATTCTATAATTCTTTCAAAGTCTAGTTCGTTATTATGCTCTTTAACGAATTGGGGGTTCATTCGTTACTTCTATCTTCCTTAACGAATTGGCTAATTCGGTACTTCATAACGAGCTGGCCTTTATAGCGAATTGGTCCTTATAACGAATTAGACTTATAACGGGCTGGAACTTATTCGTTTGGTCTGGTTAATAAATTGAACTTCTTAGCGAATTGAACCCTTATAATAACGAACCAGTGCTCATACGAATTAGACCTTATAACGAACTGGTCATCATACTATTTGGACTTAACGAACTGGGGCTAGTTCGCCAGTCTTTCTTTAACGAATCAGTTCACGAATCAAGCTAGTTCGATAGACCTCCGCTAACGAATTAGGGTTAGGTCAGAGAGTGTCAGAAATATTCTTTGACGTAACCTACCTCGTACCCGCCGCCTTTCCGGCGCCGTCGCCGGAAAACCGCGGCTTCACAGGAAAAACGAGATCTGACTCGTTTTCCACCGTTTTTCGTCCCGTTCGATCCAGATCTGAGCTAGGGTGACCCCTAATCTCATCTTAGGTTCGGTTTATACCATATTCCACCCGGATCTCGTGACTTTAACGGTTTAACGATGTCGGCTCGTCGTTTCGTGACTAAATCTAACGGGTTTGAGTTCATACAATATCACATTATCATTACCTTGAATCGGGATCGGTTTTCTAGCTTTGTTCGGCTAGAGGAAGGAGAGAAATTAGAGAGAGAGCTTAAGTGTGTGTTTTGGTGGTGTATGGAATATGTGTGAAATGAATGATTAAATGGGTAATTAATGCTTATATACTTAAATATCATGGGCTTAAGCCCATGGTCTTTTCCTCTTTCCCTCATAACCCAAGTCCACAACCCATATCCATTTAACCCAACACTAGCCCGACTCATAATAACTCATATTTTCATTTATTAACCGAAACTAGAAAAACGGGATGTTACAGTTATTCTACAAAAGGGAACAAAAATGATAAGTATGAGAAAGATTTGTAACCACACCAAAAAACTCATAAAATTTAAAAAAAAAAAATAAATAAGAAAATCATAACTCAAAATTTAATAAAAAACAAAAAAAGTAAAAACACAAAAATGTTTCCACCGTCTTCTCGTTCTCATTAAAAAAACACAATGGTAAGTGAAAAAACTCGGTTTGTCTTTTTGTTTATCATTGTGTTTTGTGTTTATTATCATCAATGATTGTGTCTTTTTTCCTCGACATTGTGTCTTTTTTTCTTTGTATTGTATTATATTACTCAACATTGTGCTATATTTTGTTCGGCATTGTGTTTAATTTTACGATCTATTGTGTCTTTTTTTAGTTATAATTGTGTCTTTTGTTCATTTTCGTCACTGTGTACGTCTTAGATCTCGGCATTGTATCTTTTCGTCAATTTTTTTTATTTTATTTGTATTTTTTTTATTTTTTTTAACATGAATGATGGCGGAAACATTTTAGTTTTATAAATTTTTTCGTTTTATATTTATATTTTGAGTTATTATTTTTTTATTATTTTTTTGAATTTATTTTTAAGGGGTTTTGTGTGGTCACAAATCCTTCTCACACTTCTTTATTTTGTCTCCCTTTGTATTTTAACTTTACCCTAGTATATACATAAGGGCACTTCCAACCTATTCCTTATCTCCATCTTTATAGTTAAACTAAAAAACAATATATTTTTCTCTTATGTTTAATTAAATAATATTTTTTATACTTTTATCAATAAAGTTTTCTCTATTATACTTTTTTTATACATACCACCAATTCACCAAATATTTAAAAATAAATAGGGGAAAATTTTGTTTCCTCAAATTCACGAAAAAATCACTAAATTTTATATCTTTATTCTATAATTTACAGCACAACCACTCAAAATCTACCATATAATATGCAAACTTTTTTCATATAATTTTAAGGAATAAGATGAGAATGCTCTAATTTCATCGAGTTAAGTTGTTAATTAGTTTGTATTTATACTTTTTATAAATATATATACTTTCTAATTTTATTAAAAAGTTTCATTCTTTTATAAAATATATATAACTATAAATAAAATATAACTTATGCGATGTAAAAAATATTTCTTTAAAAATATACATTATAAAAATAACTCAAATTATAAAAGATATATGTGCAAGTGTTAAAAATAAGATAATTTACAATTATTTTGAGATAAAAAAAATAAAATTATAAAAATCTATCACTGGTCATTTATCATACTTGTCTTGGGCATTCAAAATCTCGAAGACGGCTCTGAGCATGTGTTCAAGTTTTAAAAAATCTTTATTTTTTTAGTAAGTTGTTTGATTAGTTTATGTATTTTATAATGTAATAATCATATTTTTAGTTTTCACAGTTTTTGTATCATTATATTAGATTTTCCATTTTTCAATTTATATAAATAATATATCATTTGTGAATTTTATTTAACTAGAATTTATTTTCTTTATATGACAAGTTTGTTAAAAAAAAACTCAAACCAAGCATGAAAATTTCATGAAATCTAAAATACAATGAAAATAATAATAAACTTGAATTATTAAAATACACTTACCCAACATAATAAGATATGTTTTTATTTACCCGACCTAACATTAAATCCTTCTTAGTTCTTAATAGACGTCTACACACTAAAGTTTTTCTTCCCCCATAAAATATATTTTTGGGTCCGTCATTGTTCATAATGCTTCACAAACATTATACTAATAGGTTATAAAAGAGTGTGACAGTTTTTTAGATTAATGCTGACCATCTGAACTAGTATTTTACCCATCTAGTGGATGGGAATATCAACATGGGAATCTTTAAACACGATGAATACCTAAAAATCCATTGAATTAAAAGAATTGCATTGATGCTAGCTTTAATTCAATGTTTTAAGTAAATACATTGAAAATTTAACTTATACAACAGCCAGTGAATCCTAATTCAAACAAAATTTATATTTTCTAATACAAACCAACAACCCAAGTTCTTACAAAATTTATATTTTGGATTTGAATAGGTTTTTTTAGTTTAAATTTAAAATTTGGTTTCAAATATCTAATGTAAAGAAACTTGATTCAAATGACGATGACATAAGTATTCTTCTTATTTTTTTCATTTGAAGCAGTAACATTACATTCTTATAGATTTCAATAGGAAAATTGGTTTTAAATAATCCAAACTATGGCCTATTGTTAAATATCCATTCCAACTTTACACTTGCCTGCTGGCAGTACCAACTACTTGTGCATTTGTCTTTAACGGGCCGTGACTAACGCATGTTAACTCCGTTAGTCTTTTTCTGATGTGGCTATCCCAACTGTCAAAAATCAGATTACGTGGACGTCTACGTGGCGGCTGACTGTGTTTAACGTATATGTGGAACAATCGTGGCGTCTGTCACTTTATATAACGAGTTTTGAACCCTAAAACACAAATTTTGTTGAATTGAAGAACCCTAGAAAACAAAATCAATCAATTGAACAACAATTGATAGATGGAAATGAGCTCATCCACTGTGTCTTCATCTCGTGCCAAGAAAAACCCTAAAAGGTTTAAGCTTGATTTCGATGGAAAGGTTTACTGCAATCATGATATCCTTGCCATTCCAAGGATTGCTGGGTGTAGAAGTATTCGAATTGGGGATGAGTTTTATGGTTGCCCTTTATGGCCGATACGTACACTTATCTAAGTTTCATGCTTTTATTTACAAATCTAATTAGGTTGAATTGATTTTATGTGTAGAATGAAGACTGTAAGTTCTTCATGTGGAAAAAAGAAATTGATGAATTCTTGAACTGGACTATGCAACTGCAATGCAAGAAAAGATCAACAATTTGAAGATATGAAAATAGAGAATTTGAAGTTGCAGAATATTATTTTGCAAGAAGAGAACAAAAACCTGAAACAACAGTTGTCAATAAAGTCCAATTGGAAGAATAAATGTGCTTTAGGTTTAGTAGGCTTTGTCATAGCAACGTGGTGAATATTACATGTGTAATGTTAATTATGTTAATGGCAATCAATTGAAATCGTGTTGGTAATGTTATGTATGGAACCTTGTTATGTAATGTTAGTTTTTAATTATGTAATGGAATGTTGGTTGTCAATCTTTGTTATGGAATTTTCATTGTTAATCTTTGTTATACATGACCTATTTGACTATATAACATGACCATTGTTACCATTTTGACCATTTTGACCAAGCATATGTTACAAATGACCATTTGATACATGCTGCAACAAATGAATTGCTGACCATTTGATACATGCTGCAACAAATGCAACTGTTGACAACTGGTGCTGCAATTTGACCAATCACAGGTTGCTGCACATGTTGTGACCAAGCAGCTGCTGCACATATTGACCATTTTTACCATTTTGACCATTTTGATGCTACAAATGTTGCATCTGTAAAAGACCATTTTTGATGTTGCAACCATTTGTCCAAGCATATGTTGCAAATGACCATTTTTGATACATGCTGCACATATTTGATACATAAAAGACCATTTTGCCCCTAATGACTAATTTCATTGTAGTTGATGCTCCAACACTATTTGACATATAAAAGACCATTTTTCCCCTAAGGACTAATTTCAAAGCAATTGATGCTGCAACATGTTGCCCCTAATGACCATTTTGCCCCTAAGGACTAGTTTCAAAGCAATTGATGCTGCAACATTTTGCCCCTAATGACCATTTTACCCCTAATGACCATTTTGCCCCTAATGACTATTTTCAATGCAACTGTCTAAACAAACAAACAAGTTTACCATCATGAATAAGAGACTGCAAAATACACATACACAATTTCATCAAACACACAAACAAGTTTACCATCATACATATTGTTCAAAAGCTAAGTTTAACAAAATACATTCAAAGGTTCAAAAACCATAAGTTTCAAACATCAAATAGTGAAAAAAACATGAGATCTTTTTCTACCATTAAGCATCAATCCCTTTGACCTTCCCCTTTGTGCTTCCCCTTGACCTTTGTTAAGCTTGAGTTGACTGGGAAGTGTGAGCTGACTTCTGTGAAGCTTGAGTTGACTTTTTCTTTGCTTGATAGAACATTCCTTTTGGCAGTTCCCTTGTTCTCTTAGAACCTGATAACTTTTTGGAAGCTTGAGTTGACTGTTGTGCAGCTTGAGTTGACTTTTGGGAAACTTGAGTTGACTTATCAGAATCTTTGGTTGACCTCCCCTTTGGCCTTCCCCTTGACCTTTTAACACCACCACCATCATCAATGGCTTTGCCCTTGGCCTTATCAGGGCATTTTCTTATGTTCTGCAATGTTGATTTGCAACAGCTACACTTCATCTGAACTCCATGTTTTGTCAACTTTCCTGGCCTCTTGGGATCTTCATGTGGATCTTTTTTTCCGTTTTTCTTTGGTCGTCCAGGCATAGCTTTGACCGGAGGTGGGTCAAGGGGGTAATCTACTATTGGCCAATACTTTTCACTGGGCAAAGGTGGAATTGTGAATTGGTAAGACTTCAAGTATTGTTCCTTAAGAAAACTTTCATGAACAAACTCCTCAGAATTCCTTTTAATAAAACCTGCCACTCCACATACATGCTTACATGGTATACCAGATAATTCCCACATTTTTCAAGTACAAGTTTTGTTACCTATATCCACTAAAACATCATCTCAATCACTAACTTGAAACACAGTAGGGGATGATGGGAATACTTTACATTTCTGGGCCCAACTTTTCTCTTTGTCAAGCTTCTTTTGCACCCTAGGACACACAATAACATCTTTTTGTAACATTTTAGTGTACCTTGTAGTTGCCTACTCATTATTAACACTCTTATATCCTCTAACATGTGAATGATATGTTTGGATCTTGCCTGAACTATGGTTCCATTGAAGGTTTCAGCCATGTTGTTGACTATTACATCACACTTTGTATTAGTGTCAAGAAAACACCTTGAAAAACATTTAGGGTTCTGTTTGACATAAGCTTCAACTGCATCTGGTGACAACTCTAGCATATCCTTCATAGCAACATTGTAATTAGCTTCATTATAAGCCCTGCAAGCCCTCCAGTAAACCTCCTTATAATCTTCACCCTTATACTCTTTTTTCCAATTTGCATAAATATGCCTTGCACAGTTTCCGTGCTCAGCATTCTTCCACACCAAATTTACAGCATTAATCAGTCTCTGTCACATTAAAATTGTTAGAATATATATGTATTTGATTGAGACACAGTTAAGAGAATATATACTTACCTTCTGTTAGTCTGAGATAAGTGTCCAACCTCTTCCACCATCTGTGACCTCTAAACATTTACTCAGCTGATTCATAAACCACTCCCAACTGTCATTATTTTCACGTTCAACAACAGCCCATGCTACAGATACATTTGGTTGTTTGCATACCTACCTACAGCAGCCAGTAAAATACCTCCTAGAAAGGTCTTAAGGAAACACCCATCTAGGCATAATACCTTCCTACAACCTGCTAGGAATCCCTTCTTCAAACAATCAAAACACACAAACAACCTGAAAATAAACTCTAATGATCAAGATGAACTTAATAAACTCTAATGAAAATGAAATTGTACTTGAAAAAAATCTCCAATGATGAAGATGCATCTGAATCCTCCCTAAGGAACCCTGGTGGGGCAGTTAGGAGTTCAAATGTTGAACTTGGGTTTGCATTCTTTAAAGCTGCTATATATGATCCAAGTTTACTATAATGGTCCCTCGTTGACCCATGAAACTTCTTATAAGCACTCCTTTTAGCATTATAAGCCGTCCATTTATTAATGATCACCTTATACTTTTCTCTAACAGCTTTTTGACTATCTGCAGCAGGCCAATTAGGTTTTGCTTTAAACATTGGCAAAAACCTATTAGCAATGAAGGTAGATGTCAATTGCGTATTCCTCATCATGTTCCTTTGGCAGATGTGCTTGCCTTTTACTCCTTTAACAATATAGAAACTTTTGCTCTTATGAAATGAACAATACAAACTAAAAGGACACCCTTCCACACATTTGATACCTAATCTCCCACCTCTATTCTTGTTACAATCACTAATGAATAGATATCTACCATTTTTCCCAGCATATTTCCTAACAGCATCTTTAAAAGCATCCCTAGTAGGGAACCTTATACTAATAACCCACTTGAAATTTTCCCACTCAGTTTGGTTACCTACAACTGGAACATCTTGTTTGTACTTGTTCCCTCTAATTTTATCATCCTCACTCTCTCCAGGTGAGTTAACATCACCATCTGAATCCTCATAGCTGCTGTAAGTTTCTAAATATGAGGGCCCTGCATCACCAGATTTTTTCAAACCTTCCTCAACCAATTTACCAGTTTCTTTCAAGCATTCCTCAAGCACCTTATTTTGGGTTGCAACAACCTCTTCACGTACTTGTTTTCTTGCAACAATTGAATCTCTCAGCTCTTTATCATCAGATTCATCATCATCCAAAATTACATTGTAAGAATCATCATTAGAATCATCATAGTCTTCATCTAACTCATCTGAACTACTATCAACTGGTGATGAAGTGTTTATAACTGGTGGTAGTTCAATTGGTGGTGAAGTATTGATAATTTGTGGTAGTTGACTTGGTGGTGAAGCTGGAAATACCTGTTTTCTTGCTGTAAGCTTGCTGTACCTCACAAGGCTCAATGTTGGATGAGAAATGGTTGGCTGGGATTGTGGTTTACTATGCATTCTTGGATGAGATAGGGGGCTAGTGGGCTACATAGTGGGCTGGGATTGAGTATTAGTGGACTGGGCTTCTGTATTAGTGGGTTGTGGTTTGGGTTTCCTTAGTTTTTCGGTTTGAACGTATATAACTAACCTTTCATCAGCTCCAAGTAGAGATGCCATCTCGTACTCCATCACTATCTAAATGTTTTACCCGACCATCACCAGGTATTAAGAAATATAAGAACAAATCTTCCTTCTTTTCATATGGACCATAATCCATGGCATAACCTAGTATCTCAAAATACGAAAGCTTATCAACATCTAACCCTAATGATGTTGTTTTACCCCCAACATACCTTAATCTAGGAGGATTGACATCAAATTTCTCACCAGTCTTGAAGTCGATATTGATATTATCACCCATTGTTTCAATCATCTGGCCCTAATGATGTTCAATCGTCGAGCAATTAGGGTTCGTTGCTTGTCTAAAAAGTATTAGGGATTGTTGAGAAAGAATTATGGATTGTATTGAGTTAGGGATTTGTATTGAGTTACGGATTGAATAATACTTATTGTTCCACATATACGTTATACACAGTCAGCCTCCACGTAGACATCCACGTAATATGATTTTTGACAGCTGGGATGGCCACGTCAGAAAAAGACTAACGGAGTTAACATCCGTTAGTCGCGGCCTGTTAAAAACAAATGCACAAGTAGTTGGTACTGCTAGCAGGCAAGTGTAAAGTTGGGATGGATATTTACCAATAGGCCATAGTTTGGATTATTTAAAACCAATTTTCCATTTCAATAAGAACCACAATAAACAAAATACAGTAAATAAATAAAAGTACGTTCTGACATACTCTTATAGATTTCAATAAACATACCAAACTATTTCAACATATTTCACTGTTTGCCCATTTTGCCACCAATCTCATGGTCAAAAATCACCCAAACCATTTCAACATGCTACCAAGGTGGTCTTTGAGATTTCTTTTCGAAGCTCCTTTTACTTCTGGTTAAAAGTTGGAAAAGCCACAACATTGTGACTTTTGAAACTTTTAAAACTTTCATTACTAAAAATCTTGGTTTTTTAGTATGCTTTAAAAATGTTACTAAAAGTAGGCTTTAGTAACTTTGGGATTCATTTTGGGATTCCTTTGGAACTTTTGGGATTCCTTTTTCACTACAAAACACCTTATAACCTCTTTTTACTTTTTTCAAAAGTTAAAAAGGTAAAAGTAGTCTTTAAAAAGAAATCACAAACACCCCCAAGTGCTAATCTTTAATATATTGCATATGTCAAAAAAAAATGAACATTTATACATTATTATAACTAAACTAGTTTTTTCGACCCCCACGTTGCGAGGGCTGAAAATGCACGTGTTAGAAAAGGAAAAAAGAAACTTGTCACCAACTCGTACTGCAATGGTAAGGCATGGTGTTAGAAGAGGAAAAAGAAACTCGTCAAGAATTCGTATTGATATTGTAAAGCGTGACCAATATAAACAAGTTATAGTTAAAAATTATATTATTTAGAAAAATATGTCAATCCACTCACTTATAATAACCCTATACTCCTATAGGTAAAGGTAGTATTAGAAAGTTATATTATTTTGAAAAAGATGTCAATCCACTCACTTATATTAACCCTATAGGTAGAAGTAGTAGTTTAAAAGGGCTTGTGGTAGTCTTTCTATTAGGCAATTGGCTATGGTCGTGCATTGTGACCGATTGTTCCATTTATATTATTTTGATCAAGTGACCATTGAGTGTCCTGTTTCTATTATTTTACCGGTTTCGTTGTTTTAACAACTTATAATAATTTAAGATTAAACGTGTTTTGATATATATACCAAAATTGATGTGAACTCATCTAAGATGTTCTGCAACTTAATGGTTAAAATTCAAGAATGAACAATAATATTAGATTTAATATGTATATTGTATTTGCTATCAAGAAGGTATGGACAAATGAATTCTAGATTTCTTAAATTGAAACCTACTATCTTTGTTAATAAGTATAACATTCACTGTCTTAAGTTCTTAACTATCCCACATGCCATCTCTTTCCCTGGCACAACCACCAACACAACTCCTTAAACACCAAACATCATGGTGTAACATCCTAAATTTGTAATAATAAATAAAAAGAAGTCTATGGTTTAGAAACGCGTGTTAATAATTTAATTAGATTAAATAAAAGAAAGTGTATGGACTTGGATAATTAAAAAGGATTAAGATGGTGGGGTGGGCCTTAGGTACATGAGCTTTAAGAAGTATAAATACTCCCTTAAAGCACTCTAAAACCCTAACTCCTCATTTCCATCTTTCCATAATCTCTACACACTCAAAAACACACACACACACCCAAAGCCATAATCGGCCGCGAGCTAAAGGAGCAACCCGCGACCCAAACTGAGCCTACAACTTAATAGATCTTGCACATACAAGCTATATACAAGATTTAAAGTTCATAACCAAGTTAACTGTGACCTAACGAACACATAATGGTATGTTCTTCATATTAAAGTTTACGTTTTTATGAACGATTAGCCTTGAAACTTACACGTAGAGTAGATCGGGTATAAACGAACCATAAAGTAGAAAACTTGATGTTAAAATGAACTTAACGAACCTGCGGTTATGAACAGCTCGTTAAAGAAAAACCCTGGATCTAGTTTCGAACGTCTTAAGCCTAAAGGTCCAAACTTTATGATTTCCCCGGGTCAAGTCCTATCCGAAAATGGCCATGGGAACGTTTACGTGAATTGTTAATATCATATCAAAGGAGTTACGCGTTGTTAAAACCAAACCATATCTGCTGCACATTAAGTTCGCTTGTTATAAGTTTGCTTGCTGTTAAGTTCGCCACATATAAATTCGCCTGATAACAAGTTCGCTTATATCTAAGTTCGCTTATATTGAGACCCGAATACATGGAGACCCGTATATGTACACATATACATACACTTGATGGTATGCATTGTAAGGACCTAGGAGATAAAATACAAGAATGTTAAAATAAAGGAAAACCATAAAAATGCTAAGTAAAAGTAAGCTAATACTAGGCCATTAGATTAGGTGGATCAGATGAGTATTGATACGTGTAACTTACATACAGTTAGCCGACCTCATTTAAAGAAGGGAATAACGATTAACGGAGAAAGAAACAGGATCCAGGTGAGTTTTTAGCCCCATTATTTGTTATGTTTTCAGGGTTGTATGCATACTCGATGTGAATTGTTAATACACTTATCCTAAGTGATAAGTGTATGCCTTATGTGATTATGTGAAAGGTATTAATGATTGCTTCTCGGTACGTGAACGATCTTTGAATATTTCACGTACTGTCAAGATATAATGTTTTGTATAATGTATGAATGATATGTACGTATGTTATGAATGAATGTAAGAGATAGCCAGGTACATAAGAAAGGGACAAAGCCCTAATAATACTCAAGGTAGAAAGGGACCGGACCCTAATAATATCCGAGGTAGAAAAGGGACCGAGCCCTTTATAAATCTCGAGGCAGAAAGGGACTGAGCCCTAATAATACTCAAGGCAGAAAAGGGACCGAGCCCTTTATAAATCTCGAGGCAGAAAGGGATTGAGCCCTAATAATACTAAAGGCAGAAAAGGGATCGGACCCTAATAATATCCGAGGCAGAAAAGGGGACCAGACCCTAATAATATCCGAGGCAGAATAGAATAATGTAAAGTAGAATTTAAAATAAAGTATGAAGGTAAGTATGTATATTATGAACGAAGTATGAGAATATGAGATACGTATGAAAGTATGTAGTTATGAATGTATTGTATGTTGTATGATTAACAAGAACTCACTCAGCGTAGCTGACTTTTAGTATGCACGCAGGTGAGTAGAATGAGACAGCTGGCTTGAGCGGGGACACGTGGCAAATGAATAAGAGACTGGCATCTGAAGACTCAAGACGTTTATATAATTAACGTTATGATTTGAAAGACAATATGTTCGATAAGACAAAGTTATGGATTATTATGTAACGTTTATGGAAGTTTTTATGTTCCGCGTAATGTTTTTATTAACTCTGATGATTAGAACTGTGTTCATGAGTAAATCCAACGTCCAAAATTAGGGCACCGGCAACGGGGCCTTACATATGGTCGACACCACCACAACACAAACATCTGGCAGGCGATGTCTCTATTTCAGATCTATGTCGGAGGCCAACCACCATGTCTCTTATTCATTATAGGAACTATCACCATTTTAGGGTTTCAAGGCCACCACATAACCACACATGTTGCTACTGGAGTTTCATCTCCCTCTATGTACCCAAACCCTAGATCCATCCGTCTAGTTTTCAAATTCGAGATATAGTGGGTTGAAGATCAAATATATAAGATCATAATCATTTGGTAACTGCTACTACAGACAATTATGATCGATTCTAGCCATGGAAACTTGGATTATATGATGGCTTTGCTCGATTAAAGGAATGAAGGATAGTCACTCATTGAGGTAGAAAGCTGGCAACGAATGACGTTTACTATGGTGGTGTGGTTGATAGAATAGGTTTGAGAGAGAGAGAGAGAGTTATCACAACAGTTGTGGCACCTGATGGTGTGACCAAGATCCTTCCAACAGAACAATTTATGAAGACTTGAAGCAGAGGAGTGCAAGACACGTTTACAACACAAAATCCAAAACCAGACACTAGGGGTGAGCAAATTAACCGTCATAACCACAAACCGAGCCATAACCGACATAACCGAACCGATTCTAACCGATAACCGATATAACCAGTGGGTCGGTTTAATAAATTTTTGAAAACCGCCATATGTGGGTTGGTTTTGGTTAATGTTAATTCCAAACCCACCATAACCGAACCGCCCCGTTTATGTAACTAGTAATAGAGAATTAAGGGTTTGGAAATTAGAATTAGTGCATGAATAGGATATTTTACACTTATTGCCGTTACATATTAAAAATTCTCCACACCAACTAAGATTTAGGCCAATAATATTGATGATATTGGTATACATTCCAATGTTTCATAATTGTCGTTATGAATTTCCATCCAAATTGTCATTTCAAATATTTAATATGTCAATTAGATATGTATTTTCCATAAATTGCAGTAAAAAAAGAACATATATTTGAACTCCACAATATAGTTAGACTATTCAGTGTTCTCAATCATATGGAAGGATTGATTATATTGGTCACGGTTAACCGACCCATAACCGACTCTCTATAACTGTTAAACTGATTAACCTCAACCGCCATAACGGATAGGTTATGGTTATGGTTATCTATTAACCGCTATATCGGTTACGGTTATGGGTTTGGCAAAAAACGGCCCCAAACCATGCACACCCCTACCAGACGCATAGCAAGAGGATGCTACACCTGGCAAACCAAAACCAGGAGAATATAGTTACAAATATGGAAGCACATGGTACAATACTCTATGCACAAATTCAAACATAATTGTAATATTATAAATATCTTCAAACACTAATAATATACAATAATCAAGAAGATCTAGTAATAGCAACACAAACCAGACATTTCAACTTTTCTTAATTCCAATTTACCACTGCCAACATCATCATGAATATCCAATTATAGCATATTATTTTGGCCAAATACAAACTCATCTGACTGCTACTTTGTTGTTTAACTTGATTCCAGTTATCGTCTGTCTTAAAATAATCACAACCCAATTCAGAACATCTGACTTTTTTGATTTTGCCTAAAACTATTTTCGTTTTGACCATAAAGAGATGAATGGAAGCTATATAAAGGAAATGAAGGTAGAAGAAAAAGGCATCGGACTTTCAACAAAGTCTTAAACGAGTGTTTCTAGGTTCATGTATTAAAAAGAGTGTTTTGTATTTTCATATCCTTTGTATTTCTCATAAATCCACACAATAATATTTCCATCATGAAATAAAACTTTCCCTTTTCCTTATAATACATTTGAGTGTTCTATTTATTAGTATTTTTCCTTTAAAAAGAAAAATTCTCCAACTACAAGTTGTTTCTCTTTACCATACACTGGAAGTAGGAAATGAAACATGGTTGTGCTGAATATTGCTGAAGGAGCCAGAGAGGAGTTACTTAAGGCTACTTAGGCTTGGTCTGAAACAACCTAGTAAAAAGACTCCTAGTGTAACCCGATTAATGTATTAAATTCAAATATATTTCCTTTTAAATTCAAGACTCCTAGTGCAACCATGAGTCTTTTTACTAGGTTGTTACTAACCAAGCCTAAGTAGCCTTAGGTAACTCCTCTCTGGCTCCTTCAACAATATTCGGCACAACAAGGTTTCGTTTCCTAATTCTGGTGTATGGTAAAAGAAACAGCTTGTAGTTGGAGAATTATTCTTTATAAAGGAAAAATACCTCTAAACAGAAAGAACACTCAAAGGTATTATAAGGAAAAAGGGAAAGTTTTATTTCATGATGGAAATATTACACTAGGGATTTATGAGAAACAAAAAGGAAATAAAAATACAACACACTCTTATTTTTAATACATGAACATAGAAATACTCGTTTAAGACTTTGTTGAAAGTCTGATGCCTTATTCTTCTTCCTTCATTTTCTTTATATAGCCTCCATTCATCTTTTAGATAGACTTCATTTATTGTGGTCCTTTATTTCTCTCCATGTGAACATCGTAATATGGCCAAGTCTTTGAAACTTTAACTTGTCAGATAATTAAAACTTTATGCTAAAGTCTACTCCTTGAAACTTGATATTTACTAGCCATTACTTCATATGTTTGTCATAACTTTTACACATATAGAAACTCTAAATTTGGATTTATATGATCCATTCATTTTATCTTTTATAAATTTAAATCATCTGATTATAAAATCGTATTTAGTATATAAAATTTATAAAAATCTCAATCTTCATATGTTTGACTCTCTTTTGGAGAATCAATACTCATACTATTCTTTTGTTTAGAACAAGCTGAACATAAATGTTGATCAGTTCTTCATGTAAGCAATGGAAAACATGATAAATATTAAACCTATGAACCTGTTACAGCAGTGAGAGTAATAACCACAACAGAGAAGGATGTAGACGACATGGTTGTCAGCTTGGTTGAGTTCCCCTTTAGGATGTATAGTTAAGGATGGTGTTAGGGTTCTTGAGAGGAACCCGGTTTAGAAGAGAGGAGACATACAAAATTGTTATGTGTGTGATATTATGTTATGATGTTAATATTTATCTCTCTTTATGTACACCCAATGGAAAACCCTTTATTAGTTAGTTAAAGGTAATATAGATCATCAACAATTACCAAACTAATATATAATAAGGTATAGTTAATATTTTGATCTATTATAATATAAATGATTATAGTGGCATATAAATATATATAATTGTATATTTAATCTTACATTCTCCCACTTGGCCGAGTAATCATTTAGGGATATTAGTTTTTAATACTCATAACTTTCACTCGTTGGTAGATAACACTCCCACCTAACGATT
Organism: Bidens hawaiensis; assembly: GCF_021521415.1. Classification (NCBI taxonomy): domain Eukaryota; kingdom Viridiplantae; phylum Streptophyta; class Magnoliopsida; order Asterales; family Asteraceae; genus Bidens; species Bidens hawaiensis. The sequence goes on from NW_027505816.1 coordinate 105,195, forward strand.
TGTCTCCCACCATTCCCAACTTGTAACTTCTTTTCTTTTGTCACTCCAGAACATAACGGACCCTAACCCCGTTAGTTTTTTTGCTGACGTGACATTTTTGTGCCTATGTGGCATGCCATGTCGATAATAACTTATTAAAATAAATAAAAACCTAACAAAACAATAAATAATATACACACACATACACACACACACACAAACACACACACATACAGACACGACACCACCACCATCACCACCTTCTACACCACTACCACTTCCAGCCTCTATCACTACCTTCACCATCACCGCTAGATTCACTGCCTTCACCACCACCAGTAGCCTCCGTCGCCTCCTTCACTGTCGCCATCGCATTTTTCCGGCGAGCCCGCCGTTAATGATAAAACAATGATTCAGGGTAATAAACATTACATTCTACTCGATTCTTTATTCATGTCAAAAGCCCTATTCTAATGTATTCAGATTGTAAACAAGAAAATTGAATTTTAGCAAAGTAAATTGGGTTGGTCTAGGGTTTGGCTGTTGATGTGGCTGCTTACGATAGTGGTGGTGGTGAAGGCTGATGGTGAGGGTGAAGGAACTGGAGGCTAGCAGTTGTGATGAAGGTGGTTGCAGAACCCGACGGTTGTGGAGGCCGGTGTGTATGTTGGTGGTTTTTGTAGTGGGATGTGTGTGTATTATTTGTTGTTTAGTTAGTTTTTTTAATAAGTTATTTTCCACATGGCATGCCACATAAGCAAAAAAATGCCATGTCTGCAAAAAAAACTAACGGGGTTATGGTCTGTTAAGTTCGGGAGTGACAAAAGAAAAGAAGTTACAAGTTGGGAGTGGTGGGAGACAAATCGTTAATTGGGAGTGTTATCTACCAACGAGTGAAAGTTAGGAGTATTAAAAACCAATATCCCAATAATTTATTATGAGTATTAGATAAGCCTGATCAGGATTTAACACTCATTTTAGCTTTAAACTTAAACTGAAGCAGAGAAATACAGTCATTTAATTGAACATCAGCTCAAGACCCCCATTAATCATATTGTAGTCTATCACACGCCCATCTTAGGGCTAGGTGTGTGACCAACAATTGGTACCGGTTTTGTAAATATATCAGAGTTTACTTTAGCGGAAGACTTTTTATTATTTAAAATAAAATATTAATATATTTTTGAAAAGACAATTTAATTATAAAACCTTTATTTATTAAAATGTTAAATATAATTGGAAAGCTTCTCGGGTAATAAATACTCAAGTATTCGTACTTATAAATCTTTTTTTAGTTAAATATATTGTCACACCCTCAAAATCCACTAACGGAGTTTTACCGTCAGAGGGTGTGAACTAACAGGATCGGAATCATTAGTTATAATCAAACCATAAAAACGTTTAAATGAGAATAAGTGCGGAAGCGTAAAAACCAAAAGACAAAAATTGCGTCACGCAGGACGACTTAAAACCCAATGACAATTGTTTAAAATCAGTTTGCATAAACAAAAGCGTTTCAAACAATGCATGATCCTATACCGCGCGCCCGCCTCGGCTACCTGAGAATAACATACTAAAAGTGTCAACACAAGGTTGGTGAGTTCACAAGTTTATATAAAATAAAGCGTTTCGCGTTTTGCGTTCAGCGTTTTGCGTTTAGCGTTTTGCGTTCAGCGTTTTGCGTTACCAGATAGTGTTAAATCAATTATATATCGATAGGTAGCTAGCCTATACAACAAGTATTACTAAGTGTTCGACACCTAAGCTGACTGTTTATCAAGTGCCTTGCTACCAGGTCATCCAGACCATGGTAATGTGTTAGCCAAAATTACACCCACTCGACCTCCAGTCGAGTTTAGCGTTGGGTGGGGTTTGTCAAACCCAGTAGTACTACTCAACAGTGACTCGCTATTTTCCAATACTAAACGGTTCGATGTGTAGGACTTCAATTGTTTCGTTTTCCACTTAGCCTTTACAAGTGATATATAATTTACTAACAAAATCTTAAAAGCGTTTCGGAGTATGTTATCTCCCCCAAGTGAAAAGCGTTTAAAGAGTTTAAAAGGGGTAAGTGAAACTCACTGTTTGCGAAGAATTCCCAAAAAGAAGTCACCAAGTGATGCGCGTCACAGAAAACTCTCTCTAGCGTTCTAAAACAACAAAGAGATTTTCTAAGTATTCAAGCTATTAACGAGTCTCTAGACCCGGCACGTAATACCTATGCAAATATTACGTTTCGTGTTTCGTTTGTGAATCGTGTGTGACTTTAACAAGTACATTTGTGATACGTTACATGTTGTGAATGACTATCTACGTGTCAAGTATTTATAGTGTACATATTTAGCAACTATTCCACGCAGGGGCAATTTGGTCAAATTATAACAATTAACTAGCAACTATCACTTTTCATGCATTTTCACAAAGTTTGGCAGTTAACTTTACCGAGACAGAATTCTACTTGAAAGATTTTACTATTACACCGATCATAGCATCTCAATTAATTCATCAAAAATCATCACAAAAGCATACATGAATTAGGTTTCCAGAACATATTTTATTATATTTTTATTCCACATAGGTTTCTCACAATGATCAAAACATTACAGCAAACTCATAACAGTCAAATTCATGCGCAACAGAATGTTATTTGAAATTCCCGTTAAATGAAAAATCCAACAAATGCAAGACCAATTGGGTTAGTTTCTTAACTCAACAAGTTAACTTCCAGAAGTGGAACCAACCCATTTGGTCTTGTAATATTTACAAAACAACCTAACAGCAGGTCTCACAACTCAGCTTTGCACAACGTTTTTGTAAAATCATTAAAGTTAACTTTTACACGTCCAAAAATTGCAAATTTATATTCTTTAGAAACTAGACTCAACCTAGTACACTGTAGTATCAATAATCTCAACCAATTTTCACATTTACACCCCGTTACAGTCAATTGAACATCAGCAACACAATCTGTCCAGAAACTGTTTGCATCCAAACTCAACATATTAACCATCTATAGACCATAATCCGTTCATATGACATTCTAGACACTATAATTATTATCCATGCACATCAATTACACACTACATACATTATTAGGGTTTTATTTGAACTCAAAATCAAAGACACAAACGATTAACATGTAATAATATCAATTCTAGTTATCAAATCACAATCAATACATCATCTAATCAAACAAATCATATGAGCACAATATATGAAAATTTTCGGAACCTAGGGTTCACAATTATACCTTCAAAAACACCAACACAAGCAAGAGGAAGGTAGAAGATGGCTAGAAACGGATGTAGGATGCTTCAATTGTGAAAAACAAGATCAAAGATCAAGTATTATGTGTGTGTGTGAGCCGATCGCAAGGGAGAGCAAGGGGGTACCGTCGGTTTGGGAGGAGAGAAAGAGAGAGTTAGGGTTTAGGATAATATTATTATTTATAATAAGATGTTACACTTTAGTCCCTCAACTTCTAGTTTGTACTTTTCTAGCTTATTTTAACTAGTTCTTGTTTCTTGTCTAGCATCACACATAATATAATCAAGTAACACATATGTTAACACATAATTATCACATAACTATTGTTTTAACGTTTTTCGTTTATTCACCAATTGTTTGCGTCAACTCGTTTGCGTTTCGGTGCAATTTCCAAAAGACTACACATGTAGTAATTGTTCAAGCGTCATTTAAACCCTAGTTTAAATGTAACGAGGTGTGCGTTATAGATTCAATGATCTTTAAGTTTGAATTGACGGAGTTGAGTTAACGGAGTTAACCTGAAATTGACGAATGTCACAGTTATTAAACAATGAGCCATCTCTACCTTGCGAACATCCACTTAATGAATGACTCCAAATCTTGATACTGTAATTTTCCCGAAATGTTAGAAAAATACGTCAGCTATATGCTGGTGAACACGCTGACGCTAAAATATTTTTCTTTACTTGATTAACCCTCGAACATAGTTATGCTCGGCCCATCTTGGCTTAGGAATAGTCAAGCTAAAACAACACAATTATAAACTCGAGTCTCTACACTAAATACCTCATCAAACACCGCAGCGTTCGACTTAGTTAAGTACCCGTATGTATACACATGGTCATTACTCCCCACATGTGAGAATCAATATAACCAGGTGTGATGTTCCCACCACATATGTAAGGATCCAGACAAATGTATACTACAGCCTGAGGGCTAGGCTTATTCTCTTGTTTATAACGTTTTAGAGACACGTAGCCTCATGTAAAACCTTTTCATTTAACACATTGACTCGTTTTAAAACAAGTTTATAAAGTTTGGGGCATATTCACCTTTTTTATTTGGATCGGCTTCAATACACCGTCCGATGGTCTTTCCCATTGCTATCTCGCACCTATAGTACGAGTATAACCTTTTCTTTTGGATCAGCTTCAATACACTGTCTGAGGGTCTTTCCCTCTTCTTTGCTATCTCGCACCTATAGTACGAGTATAACTTTTTTGTTAGTCGGATATACAATCCGGCTTAAGACCTCTAGTCTCTTTTGTAAAATTTTTACCTCGATTTTAATTTCTTTATGAACCTTTAGTTAAAAACATCTTTTCTTTATTTTAAACCTTTAGTTTAAAATATTATATCTTTCTTTTCTTTTTCAAGTTAAAAACTCTTTCTTTTAACTTATTTACTTTTATTTTCTTTTACAAGATAAACCTCTAGTTTAACTTGTTTTTCTTTTTTTTAAACTCTACGTTTCTTCTTCATTAAGAAACGTATCGTTTTCTTCTCTTATTACTTAAGTATAATAACATAAATTTATTATCTACTATAACGATTTTATACTTTATCTTTTCCTTTTCTTTTATAATATGTTTGAACCTATGGTCCAATCATATATCTCTTATTCTCATATTCGGACCTTTAGTCCGCCATGTTTTCTTTTCTAAAAATCTACGTTTTCCAAAACGTATACTTATATATATAATATATATATATATATATATATATATATATATACCTCATTTAGTTTTTATTAATAATACAAGCAATGTATATATATATTTTCATTTACTTATTATTATTTAGAATGCCTTTAAATAATACTTTTATCTTTATTTATTAATAAAGATTATTTCATTTGTTTTTCTTTCATTTCTTTTCTTTTATTATTATTTATGACTATTTGCATAATAATTTCATTTTTTTTCTATAACCAATAGTTATATTATATCTTTCTTTTTATATAATTTCTTTGCTTTTCTTTTATTTATTGTAACATCCCGAAATTTCTAAAATAATATTAATTATATTATTTATTGTCAGTGAGGAAGTTTACTCGGGTTAGCGGAGAAATAATTAACTAAAGTAGGAGTTAGTATAGGCCGGGCTAGTGTTAGGTAATGGATATGGGTTATGGACTTGGGACATGAAGGAAAGAAGGAAGAGACCATGTGCTTAAACCCATGATCCATAATTATATAAACCTTAAAATTCTCATTTTTCCATTCATTTCACACATATTCTATACACCACCCAAAACACACACCTAGCTCTCTCTCATCCTACTATCTCTCTAGCCGATACAGCAAGAAGAAACCAAGCATCAACCCGAGGTAATGATAGTATTATGTTGTAGAGATCCAAACCTGTTAGATTTAGTCACGAAATGACGAGCCAACACCGGTAAACCGTTGAAGTCATGAGATCCAGGTGGAATCGGGTATAAACCGAACCTAAGATGAGCTTAGGGGTCACCCTAGCTCAGATCTGGATCGAACGAGATGAAAAACGGTGAAAATGGTGGTTAAACGGCTGAGATATCGTTTTTTCCGGCGATATCCCGGTTTTCTGGCGAAGGCGGCGCCAGAGTTGGGTGTACGAGGTAAGGATGCCAGAGAATGTTCTCTGACATTCTGACCTAACCCTAGTTCCTTAGCGGTGACTTAACGAACTAGATGGCAATTCGTTAATCCATTTCGTTAAGAGGAAGTAACGAAGAAGCTCCAATTCGTTAAGTAGTTCGTTAAGGAAGAACTGACGAATGAACCCCAGTTCGTTAAGGGTTTAGTTCATTAAAGGACCAGTTCGTTATAAAGGTCCAATTCGTTATGAGAGATGATGAACTAGAATAACGAATCAGAAAGATAACGAATTAAGTAAGTAAATCAGGACAACGAAATGGATAACGAATTAGAGCGTGATCTGATAAAGAATTAAACTGTGATATGATAACTAATTAGACTTAATTCGTTATAGAAAATGTGATAGCGAATTAGATGATAATTTAAAATCGTAGTGAAAAAATATGTAAAGACAGCTCGACTCCAGCCAGGGGCTCTGCCCCTTGGACCCTGCTAGGGGCTACCGCCCCTAGACCCTGCTGCCATGGGCGCTGCCCCCGGACCCCCGTTCGTTAAGGGTAATAATTAAACTAGAAACGCGTTATGGAGAGTGATAGTAATCAATGCACGTAATTGTTATACAGTTAGCCGTGCACAGCCAAAGAAAGGAGTAAACATTAACGGAAGAAGTAACTGAGTTTAGGTGAGTTTCTAGCCCCATTTCCTTGTTATGTTTTCGAGGTTGTGTGCATACTCTATGTGATAGTTAATACACTTACCTTAAGTGGTAAGTGTATGCCTTGTACAATTTATGTATGATGATGTTAGTACATGAATGATCTTCGGATATTGCATGTACTGCCAGGTGATAGTCAAAGATATGACTATATAAATAAATTTGATATATGAATGATTGATTTTCGTACGTGAACGATCTTCGGATATTGCGCGTACTGTCATCTTATAAATAAATATATAAATGTCTTATGTAATATATGGATGATGTATGAACATTGTAAATGAACACTTGTCGGTGCATGAACGATCTTCGGATATTGCATATACCGACAAGGGGTATGACCATTAAACAAAGGATGTGAAGAACGCCTAGCGTGTTCTTATGCTACAGTGTACTTATTGTACATGTATACAGGTACATGAATGGTATGTAAGTTCTACGTCCGACATAGTAAGTTAGGACGGCAAATCCCTCTAACTTCCGTTGGACATAGACTTGGCATGTGGTGGCGTAGTTAAGGATTGCGGGCCCTATACGTGTTATAGATGTTAGATGGGAACGTAGTTAAGGACTGCGGGCCTTATACGTGATATTGATGATAGATGTGAACGTAGATAAGGACGGTGGGCCATATACGTATTATAGATAATAGACGTCAACGTAGATAAGGACTGTGGACCTGATACGTGCGGTAGATAGGTGTCAGTATAGGAAAGGACTGTGAACCTTATATATGCTGTAATTGTTTGTTTTGTGGTAGCATAGGGGAGGACTGCGGACCTCGTACGTGCTATGAAATTGGGATTGCAACATAGGGAAGGACGGTGGACCTTGTACGTGTTTTTAATATAGGATGGTATAGGGAAGGACTGCGGACCTTGCATGTACCATAATTTGGTGAACATAGGTAAGGACTGCGGACCTTTTAAATGTTCACGACCTTGAGTACAGGTATAGACAGCAGACTATGAACGTACTCTCGGTAGACTGAGGTTAGTGATTGTAGATATGTATGTATGTATGTATGTATGATAGTAGTGTAATTGATTAAGTATGGGTACGTATCTTCGGATATGTACATATGTATGATATGCGTATGTGTTGTATGGCGCCTGATTAACTAGAACTCACTCAGCGTAGCTGACTTTTAGTATGCACGCAGGTGATCAGGCTGAAGAGTTAGCATGAAGATGACACGTGGCATGGATTGAACGGCTGGCATCTGAAGATGAAAGAAATGATGTTTTAAATAGAATGTTTTATATTATGGTTTAAAAGAAAAGATTAATGTTTCGTACCGAATGATTAAATTTAACGTTTCCGCGAAAGTTTTTAATTAACTCTGATATTTAGAACTGTGTTTATGAGTAAATCCAACGTTAAAGTGAGGCACCGGGAATTGTGTTAATTTTTGAGGTAATGAATATACCCTTGACTAAGGTCTAAGCCTTAATTACTTTATTAAAATTTTATTCGGGCATTATGCCTACCTTGTTCGGTTTATATTTTTCTAAACTCACGGGTAGCACTTCGACGCTTGCACGTATATCGAGAATCTTCGAGGCGGGTCGTCGGTTCGTCTCAGTTCAGCACGTACTTCGAGGCGAAACTTCGGTTCGTCTCAGATCAGCACGTATTTCGAGGCTGAACTTCGGGTCGTCTCGGATCAGCACGTATATCGAGGCGGTACTTCGGGTCGTACCGGGTCAGCACGTACTTCAAGATATTGTCGCCGGTACTTTGGGTTATCGTCGGTTTATGGCACGGATTACGAGGTATAATGTCGGGTTTTTTGGCATGAAAAACGAGGTATTCGATACACGTTTATCGAGGTGATTTTTAGAGAGAGGGAGTATATTCTAGAGAGAGAAAGATGTGTGAGAAAAAAGGCGTGTGAAATGAAAGGGTGGAGGTCGCTATTTATAGACTTTTTCCCGGGACCCATCGCGATACGCGATGGTCCCTTGATCATGCCATCGCGTATCGCGATGTAGGCATGATGAGTCACCCACTAGGGCTGCCACGTGGCGCCACTTGGCGGACGCGATGCCACGTGGTGACACATAACGCCACCAGGTGACATGTGTCACCTAATCATCGCTTTATACCACCTGGTGACACATGGCAGGACACGTGTCACCCTGTCAGACCTCGTCATCGCGATACGCGATGACGTTTGGTCTATGGTCGTCGCATATCGCGATCAGGCCTGGTGACAGATTTTTCATTTTTGATTTTTAAGTTTAAAAACTTGTCATTTTTGGTCCTTTATCCTTTTGAACTTGGTATTTTTTTACCCGTTATTTTCGTGATGTTACATAGTCCTTATTTAAAACCTAAGTAGTTATTTTCAAAATTTTCAAGTAAGCCCTTCAGAATGTTTAATTTGTATATTAATTCGTCTATTTGCCATTATGCATGTAGAACATGTTAAGAGACGTACAAAATCAAAACAGATGAGAAATTTTAATAGTTAATCATTCATAGTATGATATGCAGTTGCGCATAGTCATCAATAACTCGTCATTATTATAAGTACTTTCATAATATTTATGGGCGAGACTTTTAGTTATCGGATCCTTAAACATATTATGAATGTATTCGATACGAAAATTTAGATTCCTCAATTCGTTCGTAAACGAATAATTAGTTTCATATCAAAATTTAATGCAGCACCTCTCGAACTGTTACTGTTTGAGAAAACATGGTAGCTGACTTGATCACAGTAAGTCTTCAATATATAATTTATATGGAGTTAATAAACTTATGAGTCCACTAATAAATTTTCAACAATATTTATTGCTAATTGCGTTGTTATTAATCAACATATAATGTCATTATAACTTAGATTGTTGTTATCAGTTCATTATGACTCTTCCATGAGATAAATTTATTTGCTGACATAAGAATATATCCCGAAAATTACATTATGTTATCTTTGAATATAACAAAGTTTAGAGTAATCTATAGGTTTGAATTCTCACTTCTTCTTATAAATTATAGTTTTTCGTCTCTTTTAAATATATTTTTAATTCTCTTTTAGATGCTTCACATTATTCTAAACATTTCTAGTGTGTTGCAGTTTTGAGTAATATCTGAACGAGTGTATACCTGAACTTATATAAGGCTTCTAATTAATGAAGCATAAGATAATAATCTCAATGATCCTATTATCCTTTAAATAGAGCAATATTGTTTGTTGCATGTGTAAGGACCCATTTAAGGTAAAACTTATAGAACAAAACTAACGTCCCTTTAGATCTATCTCATAATGTAATTATATCTATTACGTAAGGGATGTCTCTGAGATCTATCATATCAAAGTATGTACGGACAATGTTTTGACTTATGTAACATATACTTGTCAGAAGAATGTCATCTATATAAAGACAAGTTTGTTTTTAGTTGCTCCCACTCATCTTGAGGTAGGTATATTAATCCACTTGGTTTTTGATTAAAATAATTGTATAAAGATTTCATCACATTTTGATGTTTGCATTAACCCATACATGGATTATATTGACTTACATACTAAGTGTTCTTTGACCTTCAGTTTAGAACTTTCAGGTTATTTTATGAACATGTAAATATGTAAGTCAGTTGTTAGGGGAAGATGTTTGAATATTCTTCTAACGAAGCTCTTTAATTATTATAAGCTACTTGAACAATGATGATCTTCAAAGAAAACTTTGTAATATAGGTTATAAGATTCTTTGATGATTTATTCCCTTTTGCATATAACATTTAACAACCAATTTCACTTCTTAGTGTCTTTAACATTTGTATTAAGATTTAGTTTAGTTATGAACACCCTTAGGTGTTTCAACAAAATCTCAAAAATTATTTTGACTTATGAAGTTATTTGCTAATATTAGCTTCATTCCCTCCCCCCCCCCCCCCCACAAGATTGATTTATGCTAGTGGTTTAATTAGAAGGTGTAGGATCATTAAACATTCCAACATCCATTTCAACTTTAGTTAGAGAGGTTACATAATCATCAATGTCAGTGGGTTTCAAAGACTAGATGGCCTCCTAAGTTGATTATTACGTAATTTTAAAAGTGTCGGTTTTAAGGATTTGCTTTAGGTTAGGTTGCTATCATTTTCAGGATTCTAAGTATGTAAGAGTTGGTGCAGTATGGTGTACAAGAGGTGTAATTGGAGTTAAATTTGGAGTAAAATTTAATGACTCTCTTCCCCCCGTCTCTTGTACTTCTAACAAGTCATTATAAGGACTTTTACTGCTCCCACTGACCTTAGAAACCTTTAGGAAATTAGCATGCTTAAGGTAAATATTTAAAGACCAATAGATTCTAATAGAGAAAAAGTTAATGATGTAAGTCGTCGTAGTTTCTCTTGTGAGGATTATTTTAGTAAGAAATCTGAATTTGCCCACGTTTAAGCAACAATGAAACTTTTGTAAGAGTAGTAGTAGTAAATTCTAAAGAGATAAGTTTTGAAGAAATAGTGTTGTGATGGAGCAGTGTATTGTACAAGAGGTGCAATTGATATAATATCAAGTTTTCATTCCCCCACCTCTTGCAAATCTTGTAAGTTATGATTGAGACACTTAAGGCTCCCACTAATCTTTAATATCTCTAGAAAAACTACATAAGGAGTTTCAATGATGTACGTGATGTGGGAATTTCTCATATATGTTAGACTTGATATAAATCATATTAGGTATATATGAATTGATCTCTTTAAAACCATGGACCATAGAAGTCAGATTAGATACAAGTAAATAGCTTTTTAAATGATAAAAGAATTATGTCTGAATATTCCGTTTTGAATAAGTTCCACGAATGTCAGAAAAATATAACTTATGATGGACCCATACTTATTCCTTTAGCCAAGTAATGCTTAGGGCATCTAACACATGATTAAAATCACTAAGAATGATATTAGATGAAATTCACCCTCTCAACCATGTCATGATTTCTCATGAAATTTGGTTTTAATGGATGAATTTTATAAGTCTCATTTGTCTTTTGTTAAATTCGTATTTGCATGATAACAAAAGTTGTGAAAGTATGTAGTATCATCTAATTCTATTTTATAAATGTTTCAATCCAGATATTTATAACAAATAATATGAGAGTTTAAGGTAAGTGTGACTTTATGTTGGCTATGCAAACCTCACAACTGTCATAATGTAACTTAAGTATTGATACTAAATTCTGATTGATCTCCAGAATATTTAAGGTATCATAAAACGTAATTAAAACACAGTTTTCATGGTTATAATAGCCTTAACATTTAAATTTTGTCACTAACACTCATGTTAGTTATTTGTTAATATCAGTAAAGAAACTTACAGAACTAGACTCAACCTATCATGTGTTAATTGGAACATTAGGATTAGCAGACTTAAATATCATTAATATACGACTATTGTTTTAGCCAGATATTCTTTTGAATTATGGATAGCCTTGTTACTTATGCCTAATATAATGACATATTTTTACAACGAGACTTCTCCTTTAAGAACTTAAAGCTGGAAGTAATACTTGTATTTTGTCTTTGAACCTTAGAATTATCCCCTTTTAGGTTTTAATGGTAGTGAGTTGAATAACATCTTATGTTCCACTGTCATATTCTTTTCTTTTACATGCGTTGCTAATCAACATATTCGTTTTCCTTTTGTAACAATGAGTGTTATAGTTGATACTTAAGACAAAAATTTGTAATAATAGAAAATTTTAGTATGTAATGCATTAGAAAAGTGTACTTATTTTCATGTGTGAGCCCTTAACTTTATGGGTCATGGTTTTGTACATTATGATGTATTCAATAATGTCATTTAACCTTATAGTTAGAACTTTTAGGGAGTGCATGAATCATAGGAGTTATTTTGATTAGTTTTAAGGAAAAACTAAACCTAGAATAACTCTAATAATAGCATTTATTTATATAAGTTCTTGTTTACTATTATCATAAGAGACATTATGATTGACTCATTCTATTTGTTATGCTCCAGTTTTCAATGGAATGGTTGTTATTAGAAAGAGCGGTAAGATAGTCATATCATGTCTTAAGGGATAATTAAAACTGAGAAGAGCTAAATATTATTGAAACTCTTTATGATGTAAAACTTATATTATGCTTTAATATTTGAGTGGATGATTTGAATGAGATAGTTATTTATAGAAGAAAATTATAGTAAATAATGTTGTGGGATATTAAAGTAAGATAGATTAAAGTTTATGATCATTAGATTAATGAATGATCATTAATGTCGGGATCATTATATTTTATTGAAGATGTGATATGTCTATTATTAACATCAAACTAATAGACAATAATTAAAAGTTTTACTTAAACAAAAAAATAAATCACCTTTGGGCAGAATTAAAATTTTATATAAGTATGCGTGCAAAACAATTGTAACACATCACCTTTGGGCAGAAATAAGACAATTATTTTAATTATGCACATGCTAGTTTTGCCAGATAAAAATCTAACACATCACCTTTGTGTAGAAGTGAAACATTTGTATCATGTTAGACAAAAACTAACAAAAGCTTTTGGTTAGACTTGAATGATATGGTAAATGTAACTCATCACCTTTGGGTAGAAGTGATACATCAAAATTCACTCAAGTTAAGCTTTTTATGTTTTGTAAAATTTTATAAGATTTAATTGTTTACAAAACATTTAATTAGGAACAGTGTATAGGAAAATTAGAGTTCTCGGGAAATTAGTTATCGAGACTTTTGAGTTCTTGGAATTTGAGTTCTCGGGAATTTTAGTGAGCCCGGCTTTTAGTGGGTTTTCGGGATTGTGAGAGTTTTCGGGTTTTATAAGGTTTTTGAGATTTTGGTAAACAAAAACCATTTAAAAAAAACTAATCTATTTTTAATCCTTAACCCATAAACTATTTTTTTAACCCATAAACTAATTTATGATAATGATGGAATTCGAATTTTACTGGATTATCTTGTTTCCTAATTTAATGATTTAACTATAATTATCCAAGATTTTGAAATCTTTTATTGATAAAACTATATGATGTTTAAAAATTTTAATAGATAAAAACCAATCAAAATTGAAAACAACATAATTTATTTCTACGATTCATCCAAAATAAGGACGATTCTTCGGTTTTTATGATGAACATGAAGAACATCTTCAAAGAATCTTTAGTCAGTTTTCTCTGGAATCGAAATCTTAAACATATTTTTAACAGATTGCGAATATATTATAGTTTTAAATATGAATTTTAGCAATTATAACCAATTTTCTTAACAAAACATGAAAACCGAAAAAATTAGGGTTTTAATCAAAATTCATGTTTTTCGATTTTAATTCCAGATTTAGGGAAAACATTAAGAACTGATTAATCAACATCACTCAGATGCCACATGTTGATTAGTTCTTCATGTAAGCGATGGAAAACATGATAAATATTAAACCTATGAACCTGTTGCAGCAGTGAGAGTAGTAACCGCAACAGGAAAAGGATGTAGACGACATGGTTGTCAGCTTGGTCGAGTTCCCCTTTAGGATGTATAGTTAAGGATGGTGTTATGGTTCTTGAGAGGAACCCGGTTTTAGAAGAAAGGAGACACACAAAATTGTTATGTGTGTGAGATTAGGTTATTATGTTAATATTTATCTCTCTTTATATACAACCAAGGGGAAACCCTTTATTAGTTAGTTATAGGCAGGGCCGGCTCTGAGAAATTATATACCCCGGCCGAACCGAAATAAAAAGTGCCCTTAGGCCCTAGTGTGTAACGAGTAATGAAATATATAACATATAAGCTAATTTTTTAAACGACGTTAAAATTAAAACAATAAAAGTATCAAAAATAGCATCATAAAACCAAATACAATAATATCTAATGGCTAACCGATAATTCGTGAAGCTCTTCTAGCATTCTTGACAACAAATTGTTTGATCACCTCTTCGCAATTTATATTATCTAAGATTTCGCTCTCGATAGCTATCATCGCCAACCCATTAAGCCTTTCTTGAGACATTGTGGTTCGTAAGTAAGATTTTAATAACTTCAACTTTGAAAAGCTTCTTTCTGCAGATGCCACTGTGACTGGAATAGATAACAATATTCGATAGGCAATCCTTGCATTTGGGAAATTTTCTTGAGTCTCGTTCAAATGCTTCAAAACTTCAACAGGGCTTTTAAATTCCATGGTATACAATGTGTCTAATGAGCTCAACTCCATATAAAGTTCCTCGCCATCAATATCCGATCTTCCTTCAAACTTGAGTGCATTTTCAAGAAAATTACAAGACAACTTTAGATCTTCATCATCAATTCCCCTCAAGTTATGTGGAAACAAAAAACCAAATAATTTCTCATAGTTTTTGAATTGGTCAAATCTTGTCTCAAGAGAAGCAATAGCTTGATCAGTAATATATAAAAAATAGTTTACTCTAAAATCCTCTTCACGAGTAAATGAAGCTTCTTGGCTACTTGAACTCTCATCACTTTGTTTTTTCCTTTTAATTACCCGTTTTTGTGCAAATATCGGGTCAATACCCATTTCAATAGCAAGCTTCTTTGCTTCATTAATAGCTTTTAAAAAACCATTTTCTTTAAAATCCTTGAAGACTTCAATCAATCTCTTTATTTCTTTAATAGCAATCTCAAGGTGCATGTCTTTTGATTGTAACCTTTTGCTCACTATATTCACCGTGTTTAATACTTCATACCAGATAACAATTGATACCAAAAAGTCAAAACCAAATTCATTTTCTGCTATTGTAGTTGCTTCATCTGCAGTTGCACGATCACCATCTTTTTCTCCTAATTCAAGTAAAGCCTCCCGTACAGCAGCAAGTTGCAACTTAATAGCTTTAACACTATCGACAAGACTTTCCCAACGCGTTTGAGACAAAGTCTTCAAACTCCAAGATTTAACATTATCTCTCAAAATTTGCCACCGATTATTAGATTTCGCAAAGATGGTATACATTCGTTGGATCTTTCCAAAAAACTCTTTCCTTTAGTACAACTGGTAGCCATATCACATAGTGTAAGATTAAGAGAATGGCAACCACAAGGAGTGTAAAATGCTCTAGGATTCTCATTTAAAAAGCTCGTCTGTACTCCTTGGTGTTTTCCTTTCATGTTTGCTCCATTATCATAACCTTGACCACGCATATCATCGAGTTCTAAACCAAGAGACTTTAACTCCTCAACTGTAATTTCAAACAATCCTTTCCCAGTGGAATCATTAACATTCAAAAACCCTAAAAATGACTTTTCGACAGTAACAGAATTAGATGATAACTTCAAATACCTCACAATTATAGTCATCTGTTCTAGGTGACTTGAATCTGTAGTACAATCCAGTATGATTGAGTAGTACTTTGCTTCCTTTATCTGCTTTATGATTTCTTTTTTAATTTCTTCAGCTATCATAAAAATTAACTCGTTTTGGATGTTGTATCCAAGATAATGAACATGAACCTCATCATTTATGATCCGCCGCACATGCTCTTTGATAACCGGGTCAAACTCTTCCAACATTTCAATAAGACCCAAGAAATTTCCATTACCTATTAAATACAATAAACAAAAAATAAGTACAAGTAGTTAGAATTTGGTTGAAGTAAAAAGAAAAAACAATTTATCGTTACCTTTTTGATACAACTTTTTTTTTCCACGAAATGCTAAATTATTTTTAGCAAGAAACTTGACTAGTGTAACAATTCTAAGAAGGACTTGCACCCAATAGTCTCTTTCTTTCTTGAATTGCTCATATTGAACTTTATCAATTGTTTCATTCAACTTCAATCTCTTACGCATATCAAACCACTTGTTCATATTTGTGAGATGATCCAAAGATGCTTCATGTTTTTTGAGACTACCATGAGCATAGTGCCAATCTGAATAACCTTCTCCATCCAATGTACCTTTCGGAAGCCCGCTTCTAAATATTTTACAACAAAAACAAAATACATTGTCTACTTCTTTCGAATATACTATCCATGGGCGATCACACTTCTCCAAATTTGATAACGTTCTTGTATATAGAGCTGATGTAAATCGTCTTTTATTGTTATCATACGGACCAGATACTATATTATTATCTCTTTTAGGACCCTTCTGAACCAAAAGTTTAATCTCGTCAGAATTAAGTCATTCCCACCTTTTTGGATCAAATATATCAACAAGATTAGGCTTAACATGCTCTTCATTTATATTAGTCTTGACATGCTCTCCCTCGTCCGGCTCTTCAAGTTCTGCTTCCGCATGCTTTTGTTCATTAACATGTTCTTGCTTTTCAACAGGTTGTTTCTCTACATGTTCTTGCTCCTCGATAGGCTCTTCGGTAGGCTCTTCAATAGGCGGTTTACGTATAAACTTATGCATAGCACCGGCTTGCGACTTTTTCAGTGCATCATCTCGTTTTCTCTTTTTATGTTTTTGAGCACCGAATAGTTGTTTAGGAGGCATCGTTTACTAATCCGTTGCTAAAAGCCTAAAAAGGTAAAATCAAATACAATATGTGAATATGTCACTCAAGAAAAATAAACTAAATACAAATAGTAATATTCTATTATTATGTATTAGTGTATTACCTTAGTTTACTAATAAACTATTAAATAAACATACAAATACACCCAAGAGTTGTCGGTGGATTACAACTTACAAGATAGGTTTTACTTGGCCACTTGCCCACTTGGGAAATATAATATTTAGATATCACTCAATAGTTAAACCAATGCCTTTGAGAGTTGAGTCTTGACTGTGATTACTACTAATGTTGGCGGTGGATGAAGAATCAAAGATTGAAGGCAGCAGACAAGCAGTCAAGCAGAAGAACAACCAAGAAGCCAGATTAGGGAATAGGGAGAATAAACGAGTAAGTCAACTAGTCAAGAAGCGTCCCTTCTCCTTCTAAAATCCGATCGCCGTCGGCCTATTTTTCTAAGGGTTTTTTTTTTTTTTTTTTTTTACATATTAGTTTTGGTTTAGTGGTTTGGGCCCAACAACCTAAAATTTACCAAATAGATTATGAATCAAAAAGTTTTTTGGGCCCGATAAATTTTAAATGATCAAAATCAATTATATTACACAATTTGTTTTCTAATATATATATATATATATATATATATATATAAAAATTTGTGCCCCCGAAAAAGAAGTAGCCCGGCTGAAGGTGCGGCTCGCCCGCCCTACAGGCCGCCCTGGTTATAGGTAATATGGCCCATCAACAATTACCAAACTAATATATAATAAGGTATAGTTAATATTTTAATCTATTATAATATAAATGATTATAATGGTCATATATAAATATATATAATTGTATATTTAATCTTACAATATATTCTTTTGATGATACCTAGTGAAGCAAAGTATGTATTAAGCATGAGGGCTTAATGCTATAACACTTGTATCCAAAAATTTGGTTTGTCCAAATATTTTTTAGCTGCTAAAACATTTTTCTTGCTGGAGCTATTGTAACAGAAGAATACATATTTTTTCTCCTTCATAAGTTCTGAATTCTTTTTTAAAAGTGTTTTATAAAATATAAAGAACTATCTTCATTCCAAGTGCTCTTCTATAATGAATATTATTTTCATTAAAACTTTAAAAAGCTTTTTAATTTTTTTTGTTTCTGTATTGTAAGTAAGGGTTACATTAACTTTTTCTATTATGTTTAAATTATATGCAGAGTAATTGTTATTTTATAAAAATCAGGCCACAGGTTTAAAATCATAATATCATTTGGAGTAGTAGCTGTATAGTTAATCTCTTACTCCATTCTTAACCCATTTTTGATAAAAGAAAGATATCTATGAAAAATTTAGTAACGTAAATATTTATTGCTTCAAAATGATACCAATATCTTATCCCTTCATATTTCTTAATGATTCAGTCTAAAATTAGCAAACAATCCCTTAATTCTTAATTTTTGTTTGATGTGATCAATAAGATAGATGGAATAGGGAAGATGGGATGCTTTTGTTCACTTTTTTAATTTATTCACAAAAATTCACATATATTGTACGTATCAATTCGTCCGTTAAACCCAATTTTTCATATTGGCTTTTAATATGTCGTCATTATGTTTAACACTTACATGTATGACCGATAATCGATTCTCTAAAAATTATGATTTCTAATAATTCTTTCTTTAACAAAAGAAGAGGGTTTAATATAGCTTATATTAGAGGTGTACAAAACCGGTTTTAAACCCAAACCGAACCGGTTTATAAACCAAACCAGTTTGATCAATGGCTGGTCAAAACCGGTTTGACTCAAACCGGTACGGTTTATAAACCGGTTTAGAAGCAAGATAGGCCGGTCTGGTCACGTCATTTCGGTTCGGTTATAAACCGGTTGTCCTTAAACCGGTTCGGTTTTAAAACCGGTTTGGTATATCTTAAGGGAAACCGGTCCAGAAACCGACGGTTTGGGTCGGTTTGAGAACCGTTTAGGGTGAAACCGGTTTTAAACCCAAACTGGTTCTGTTTGCCTAAAACCGGCCCCAAACTGTTTTCTTTACAGCTCTACCTTATATCTAGGATGGCTCATGACGTGAGCTAGAAGCCTTTACTTTATGCCCACACATGTTAGCTAGGCATGTTCAAAACGGTTTGGGACTAGGAACCGGAACCGGTTCCTAACCGGTTCCTATATTCAAAACCCTCAATTAAACCGGTTCCAGGCTCGAACCGGTTAAGGAACCGAACCAGTTCTCCCACCCTCGGACCCCTAACCTATCTAACCGGTTCTTACCGGTTCCTAACCCGGTTCCTGTACCGTAACCGGTTCCAACCGGTTACAGTGTAAAATTTATTTTTTTTTTCGTTTTTCGTTTGCGATTTGGATTCTAAACTACGATTCGTATTTGTATAACATGAAAAATAAAAAAAACAATTAACATAAAAATAAACAATTAACTGATGAAGAAAAGACAACTACTGAAGATGTTTGCCACTGAATACAACTACTGAAGGTTGCCACTGAAGACAACTACTGAAGGTTGCCACTGATGACAACTACTGAAGGTTGCCACTGATGAGGAATACTCATCAGTGGGAACATTCATCAGTTGCAGAGTTTGTTGTCACTGATGCAAAATATGAATCAGTGACACATCAGTTGCAGAGTTTCATCAGTTGGAACATCATCAGTTAAATATGTAACCATTGTACAATGTAAACTTGTTCATTGGATTTGCAATACAAGTGCATTTAGTTTTTTTTTTTTCGTTTTTCGTTTGCGATTTGGATTCTAAACTACGATTCGTATTTGTATAGCATGAAAAATAAACAAAACAATTAACATAAAATTCATTTTATTTACTTTAAGAAGTTCAAAAAAAAAAAGGTTACATGTTTTAAAATCTTCAAAAACAAACTAACAAAACATTAAACTTATAAATATAAAGTTGTGACATATTATTTCTAGAAAAGCCTTCTTGTTCGTCGTAATTATTGAGCGGCGACTTCTTCCTCGGAATTACTTGTAGAAATGCCTTCTTGTTCGTCGTGCACTCGAACATCAAGTGGTGTTTCATCTTCGAGAGTGGTTACGTGTTGAATACGATCGATTGAGTCCAAGTGATCCTTTAAGCAAATGCACATCTCCACCGACTCCGAATTTAGTCTTGTTCTTCTCACCGATATTACCCTGCCACTAAGAGAAAAAGCGGATTCCGAAGCTACCGTAGAAGCTTGGACGGTTAGTAAATCACGGGCCATGGTGGCAAGAATCGGAAACTCGGTTTCCTTTACCTTCCACCAAGCCAAAACATCCGAAGTGCCATATTCCTCTTCGGATAAACCGGTAGAGTAATCATTTGCACTATACCTTCCTAGTTCGCTTGAAGGGGTGTTACCCCTTTGTTTTTTAGCCGTTACGTTGCGAACGGTGTTCATAAGGCTAATCATTGGATCTCGTACTCTAGTAGCACTTGAACTTGATGAAGACCCCCCCGGCATAGGCATGTGTATGTTTGACCCATATTTATTTAAATAAAAGTCATACATAAATTTAAAATTCAAGTTAAAGTCATTTTTTGCCTCTGTTGAAAAGTTTGGGTCAACTTCATGCATATCTAAGGCTGAAAAAATTTCGTCTATCACACATTCAACCCCCGTAACATTTAACATTGGGTTTAAAGCGGCGGCGCAAGTAAAAACCGGTGGCAATTCAAGAAAGTATTTTTTTAATTTAAACTTCATTGGTAATATGATGTTTGAAAACATTGGACTTTTATTTTCAAATTCTTTAAGATTGTTAACGATTAAAAATAACTCCGAAAGAACCAAGGGACTTGTCGGATAATACGTTCCCGATGTTTCGTACTTGATGTTTTAAAAACTTCAAGAAAAGTCGATAAGTCATTGATAATTTCCCATTTCTCATTTGAAAAGGGGATTGCCAAATCATTCTCGGCAAGACTAGAATGAAACATTTGTAAAGTTTCTCTTTGTTTCAAAGCACTTTGAAACATTATGCAAGTGGAATTCCATCGATGAGGTACATCCCAATTAGCTCCCAAAGCTTTTCTTCCCGTATCTTTACAAAATTTTCTATATTCCATTTGTCTTTTTTTACTTTTCTTAAAAACTTCATGTATCATTAGTCTAAAATCGTTTATAACCGATGTAACCTCATCCGAAGCAAGTCCATCTTGCACGATTAAATTAATGATATGTGCAACACACCTTGAGTGAAAAAATACACCATTGCAAATCGGCGTATATTTTATTTTTTATAATTTATCAACCGCCGATGTATTATTCGACGCGTTATCAAATGCCATTGAAAATATTTTATTTTCTAGTTTATAAGTTTTTATAACATAATCTAAAATTTCAAACAAATTATCTCCCGTATGTGGATACTCAAAGAGTTCGAAAGCAATGGTGCGTTTCATCATTTCCCACGATGACGGGTCTACCCAATGAGCGGTGACACAAAGATAAGATTCGGGTAGACCATGTGGAGCCGACCAAACATCACTAGTTAAGTTTATTCCCGTATTTATATTTTCAAAATATGCAATTAGTACCTCTTTGGCCTTCTTCCACAATTTTAAACAATAACGTTTAAGAGTATGACGACTTACGTGAGTGTATTGTGGTTGAAGCGTATCTCGAATCATGGCGGTTAAGCGAGGGTTGTCGAAGTGGCTAAACGGCAAAGCTTCTTGAATCACAAACTTCGCCATACGATCTTGAACTCGATCAATTTGGTATGTAAATATTCCGCCTTCACTATCCATTTGCGTTTGTTGCGAATCGACGTTCTTTTTCAACGCCTTGCAATACGGTTTTTCGATGTGTTTCTTCAAATTTGAATTCGAAAGTGGGTTTAAATAAATCCCACAAAACTTGCACCGAGCCTTCAATGAATGGTCACTCAATTCAACCAAATCCCGATTGCACCAAATCTCTTGATTACGATTATGAGGTATAATACGAACGAAACTTGGTTCGGCGTTGGAACCTTGACCAACCGATGATTGTGAGGTAGCCATAACAACAAATATGAATATAGAAGAAGAGAAAACAAGAGATTAGAGAACTCAAAACGTTGTAATAGCGTTTTTTTGTATTTTTTTGCGTTCGGGTTTGCGTTTTGAGTGTTGTGATGAACCATGACACCAAATACCTATTTATACTAGTAGTGGGGTGCTTGGGGGAGCCAAAAAACGGCTATTTTTGACCCCAACGGTCAAAAAACGGCCAAAAAAACGATTTCCAACGGCTATATTCGATCCAACGGCTAGAACCGGTTCCGGATGGTTCGGTTCCAGAACCGGTTCCGGTTCGGTTCCGGTTCCTACCCGCCCCCACTCAGAAATGCAAGAACCGGTCACGGATCATCGGGTTGAATCAGATAGGGTCCGGTTCCTACAAAAAACGGGTAGGAACCGGTTCGGGTCCGGTTCGGTTCCACCGGTTCGGTTCCAGGAACCGGTTTCGTTGAACATCACTAATGTTAGCACCCATTTACCTCAGGCCCAGAGATTTTAGGCCCAAATGTTTTTATTTGTTTTGTATACAGTTAGTACTATTTTGCACAGCCATGACACTATGTAGACTTGGATCCTGTTAAGATTCCTTATTCTTTGGCTTTTGCGACTTTGCATGGAGAATGGTCTTCAATGGACTTAAATAGCATGTTGTTATTCAATTCTTAGTGGTAACTTTATTACTTAAGTTCGTTATCAGCTTTGAAGCTTGGTAGTAACACTATAGTTGCTACCGCAACATAGTGTTAATAGCATCTTGTTATTTAGTAGGATCTTAAACTTTTTGTAGCGATCGGATAGCATCTTATTATTTTGTAGGATCTTAATAATTCGGTAGCTACTAAGTTTGCTACCAAATAGGAGACCTGATACTGATGTAACTTGTAAGCGGTGGTTACATCCCAACCATCATAAGAGTTCATGAAATGTTACGACATTTTTACTCCGATCAATGTTTTGGTTCGACACCTGTATAATGAAATCGTGTAACTTTAATATAAAATTTTCATATAAAATAACATTTTATAGAAACTGTCTGTCTTATCCGATTATTGATTTCGTGTACAAGGGAAATACTCTAATCTAAATGATTAAATTGCACGTTCACGAAGGCTGAAAATATCCAAAAGTAGTTGAGAGCAACCTAGAGATTTCACGTGTTTACCAAACTTGATGGTCAACAACCTCATCAATGTATAGTACTAAGAACGTGATGGTTAACAGCCTTATCAATGTACGTAGTTGTTGACGTATAGTAGTACCAAGAACATGAAGAGATGATGGTGTTTGATAAACTAGTTACAGTAACCAACGTTTGGTGACATTAAATTGTGTGGTCCATACCTATATTCTAACTAACTCTCTACATTAAGATAAAAACTCATCATATCGTCTTCATCGTATCACCATCTTTTTTCTCTAAGCTTTTTACCCTAATCCTATAAAACATGATTACGAGTTATGTCTATAGGATAATGACATGCAACATTGGTCGGACGTCCCTTGTGAAATGTTTTTTAGTAGTATTACAGATTTATAGAGTAATAATCATGATCGACCCTTGTGAGTATATAGCGATAGTTAACTCAGAAAATTTCCGACCTCTGTTTGAAAATTTCTTGGGTCCGTCATTGGTATAAACAACTCTTATCTATTTATTTATGATACTTTTAGAACACCTTTTAACAACTTGAGCTATACAATAGTCAATAAACCTTAATATAAATTTTTTTTATTTTAATACTGATTTCTTCATTTATATTTTACAAATGAATATTTATTCTAACATATCTATCTTTTATAATAAAAAACTACCACTTTTGCCACTTGTCAACCTCATAGCCCTTCTCACATTTTTCTCAAACAATTTCAATATATGGTCCTTTATCTTTTAAGTTATTTCAATATATGAATTCAATATTTTAATTGAATATAAAGCTTAACCGATTCATTCATTATTATAACTTTTTATATAAGATTGGTTTCAAATTTGGTATTAAAATTTTCTCATATGCATTTGAACAAAGGAAAATGTGTATTTTCTTAATTTTCCTCAAAATTTTTTTATAAATATTGCAAACATGAAGAATACTTATTATATATACATATCTTGGTGCTTAGCATTAAATCATTGAAATTGAATATTATAATTATAATTCATATGTATAACGATTTACTGTATGAACTATCTGTCATTTATTTATATGACTTTTTTTTGTGTATAGTATAAAGGGTTTTAGCAATAAGAATATCAATATTTAGTTTTCAATATTTCTTCTATAACTCAGACCAAAATGCTTCAGAAACATATATATTTATGACTTGATTTATACTTTTTTACACATTTAAATATATTTGTGTAATTTTAATTAAGTAATTTTAATGTAAATTGTAGTTGTATTAACAATATATGATCATTTATCTGAATAGTATTTCACTTAATGGTTAAAGTTTAAAATTTTCAATAATTACCCGTGTAATACACGGACCTCAAACTAGTAACAAAATAAATAAACATTACATAACTTAATTTATTACAAAATAAACGACCTACTTACTATTCTACATATCTTTTATTAGCCAACAAGTTCATACTGCAAAACGCTTATGTCAATCTAGATATCTAACAATATTCAAAAACAAAATGCATGTTATTACACAACAGTTCCATCTTTAATCGTTGCGTTTTTTATGATGACTGTTATCCCTGATCTTATATAAAACCCTTCATCCGACCTGTCTGCTTCTTCGACGTTATCTTTGTTTTTAATAATCACATCTTTTCCAATCTTTGCGTTCTTGTCAATTATACAATTCCTGAACCAACAAAAAGATATTACTATAATTGTTATAATGGTAAGGATGCCCCTAGGCGGGAGAGGGAAGGAATGCCTACGTTATTTTGGTGTTTGGTCCAACACCGATCGGGACTCTGCCAGTGGCTAAAAGGGCCGCGATTTCTGAGTCAGTTTGGTAGTAGTCTGCACCCATCATCATGGTATCCTGACAAACGAAAATATGTAATTTTTCATTAGGAGGGTAAAAATGTCATTTAATGAAATTGAAAAGGATAAATATGTCATTTATCATGGTCACTTAACTATGTTATTTTTTATGAGAAGGGTAAGTATGTCTTTTAACGAGTAAATGTGTCATTTATCACAAGTGTAACTATGTCATTTAACAATTCTGGAAAGGGTAAATATGTAATGTATCATGAGAAGGGTAAAAATGTCACCTTTAGCTCCACGCCTTGGTCCAAACGAGAGCGTATACCGACTACAGAGTGTTCGACACTACACTCTCGCAAGAAGCACCCATGGGAGACTATTGCATCAACAATCTGAACAGGTTTTTAAAATATTATGAAATGGATCAAAAAAATGCTGATTATATCCAGAATTATGACAACTACTTAAATAATGTAATTTTTGTAATCACATTTATCATGATAATTATTTATAACGAAATATACCCTGCATCTTTCGACTTTTGTTGGTGGCAAGAATCTTGGAGACGTGAAGAACGGTGTCTTTGGATCGTTGAAGTCAAAATTTGGAGGCTATTAACACAAAAAGGGTAAATGCGTCATTTCAAATGCAATGACTTCAAAACCACAGTTGAATACGGTTTTACTAACCTGTTCAGTAAGGGCCAAGTTGGCATCAAAAAGAGATTTTATGGTACCAATGTCCTCCCAGTAATCTTTGAACAGATACGCCTATCAACAAAACAAAGATATCAATAATCTTGTGGTAATTTTGACCAGAAAAAGTCAAAGGTTAAAGCCTCACTTGGACATTGTGTTCTGCAACCGCATATGGAATAATTTCAGACCCAAAGTCGTTGCATGACGGGTACTTCCATTTTAAAAGCTCTAGCAAAACATCGGTTTTGAATACATAAACACCCATCGATGCAATGTACGGGTTTTGTAACGCTTCATGGTCGGATAACCCGAGAAGAGTGGTGTCAACTTGCTGAATAAAAAACATAGCAGTTTAGTCAACCATGAAAAAGTCAAAAGATGTCCCTTCTTCATGATCCAAAGTCAAACCCAAATTAGCAAATGGATCTATTTGTATTTAATAATTTTTTCATTGGTTTTACGAGTATTCACCATCGATTTTAGCATGTTGCCCTTCGGTTTCTCAGCAAAATGGACTATTCGTCCGGTTTCATCAATCTTCATTAGCCCATAGTCAGATGCACGGCTTACAAAGCAAAACCGAGATAAAACATTGCATTATAATAATAATACTTTATAATAATAACAACAACAACAACAATATAATAATAATAATCAAATCTTTTGGTAAGAATTTAGGAGGTTGTATGCATTAGAAATAGACTTCCAAATTATTTAACCCGTTTGTGATTTAATCGACACATTTATATACCTATCATCCATGGGAATGCATGAAACTGTTATATCAGCATTTGTGTCAACGTGTTTCTGAACGAAGTCCATATAATCCATTCGGTATAAATGGTCTCCTGATAGAATTAGAATGTTTTCAACATTCTTGTTCTTGGCATCCTACATTAATTGTATAAAATAACATTGTTTCAAAGGTTCCCATAAATGTAGAATGAAAAATATGTGACAGTCATATGACTAGTTATTTACCTCAAACAACCATATAAACTGGCGAACTGCATCTGCTGTTCCTTGAAACCACTTCTTTCCGGCTTCTCCTGGTGTTTGGGTGGCCGCCAAAACCTGAATTTAAGAACCATGAGAACCACATAAACACTTGTACATGTTGCTTAGATATGAATTTAGGGGTGTAAACGAGTAGAGCCGCCCGTGAGCCACTCGGGATCGGCTTGTAAATACTCAAATCAAGTCAAGCTTAACTGGAGCTCATTTAATAAAACGCACGAGCTCGGAATTCGAATACGGAGAATGTCTAGGGTCGCGAACCTAAACAAACATATTATGAATACAAATGTACCATTTTTATTTAATAAAAATATATAATTACATAATAAGTTTTATTATTATTTATATAAAACATAAATAATATAACCAAATAGTACACATTATGTTTTATGAAAAGTTATTCTTTAAAAAGTTTTGCTCATAAATGTATACAAAAATAATTATATATTTACAAAAATAACTTGATTAATAAAATAATAAACGTAGTTGAGCTCAAGCTATCTTAAAGTAAACGTAGCGAGTTGGAGCTCAGCCTGGTTTGTCTACACCACTAACAGTATTACATATGACGGTTATGTAAGCATATAACTACCTCTCCCACTATACATATCCGTGGGAGCGCAAAAACATTTTCAGTTTTCAAGAATGGAAACTAAATCTAGCATGATTTAATTATTAAAACCAACAATCAAGATATTAGTAAATTTTGAACAAAAAGCAAGTTCCAAATCTTTGATAATTCAAAATTTATAGAGACAAACATAAAGATGTTAATACCTCCACAAATCCGTCCCCAAAACTCATGCCGTTTCCAAAGTTATAAGTGCGAGCCAAGTGACGATTGAGCGAAAAAGAATTAAACTGTGTTAAGATAAAGATCTTCCTTATCCCACTATTAATGCAATTACTCATTGGAACATCAATCAGTCTGTAACATCCACCAATTGGAACCTGCATATCATTCCATCATAAATCACCACGTACAAATCTTGTTTAAATCATTTCAAATCAGAATTAAGTAGCATGACTTGAAGAACCAAAACAAGTTAATAGGTGACAAAAGTTGCTAGTTATTTAGGACATCAACCGGTTGTAACCAAGTTATAAACACGCTAAATGGGTAGGTGAGTTGTAACAAAATGGGCTAAACGTCGTAAACGAAAGATATAAAATATACCTTTTTTTTTAAATTGAAAGTCGGTCTAATTAGACGGTTAAATATGTCAACCAAAAATACTATCCCTTTTAATTAAATGGATTAAACATGTCAACCTGAACACACATGTTTATTAAATGTATAGAAACGACAACCTAAAATCTGATAATTCTAAGCACCTAACCGGATCAGGAACCGTCACTGATCCGTTGAGTACTCTCGAACAACCTTCATTCAGGTGATCGGGTCGCTAGGTTATGACACTGACCGGCAAACCGGATAAATGGTTGGACAAAATTCACATTTTGTTAGCACTACAAATTCACACCAAACTAAAAGTAGGTATTTAAAACCAATGTGAACATAAATGATGATAATGGGTTTGTAAAGATTTGACTCACAGCTGGTTTGGCTCTTTTGCTGGTAAGAGGAAACAGTCTGGTCCCTGCACCTCCACCCAAGATAATGGATGCCACTGTCTTTGG
Organism: Bidens hawaiensis; assembly: GCF_021521415.1. NCBI lineage: Eukaryota > Viridiplantae > Streptophyta > Magnoliopsida > Asterales > Asteraceae > Bidens > Bidens hawaiensis. The sequence goes on from NW_027505816.1 coordinate 133,516, forward strand.
ATCCACTTTCCTCTCTTCCATAAATCTTGTCTCAAATGTCTGCAAAAAAAAAAACTTTTAATTTTAATCATTCAAGATCAACCATTCATCTTTAATCAAAGAATGAGATTTTTTTTTATTATTATTAATTTTTTTTTGCAATATTGGTACTGGTATACCGAACCAAGCCTATTTGGTATATTTGGTACCATTACAAGTACCTTACTAATACATGTACCGGTTTCCATACCGTACCGGTACCAGGATCAATGAAAAAAAAAAACAAAGCGACTCCCTTACCAAAACACTTGTACCCGTACCATACCAATATATTCTTCGGTATAGTAACGCTATTTCCGGTACCAGTGCCGGTATTTTCAACATATATACTTACCAAAATCTCTTCATCAACCGGTGATTTCACAACACCCTGAATCACTCCAACTTTCTTCAACCTCCTGCTTTCAATTCTTGAACTTTTACAATTAATAATTTTCTTCCCCCAGAACCCATTTTCTACAAAACCGGTCGGTCTGTTTTGAACATGCAAATTTGGATTAAAAGTAGCACAGCAAGAATCCATCTTTTGGTGGATAAAAAGTCCCAGTATGCAAAAAGTATCACATTTATCAAATACTTTACATATTTGTGTTCATATGGTCAATACGCTAAAACCCATATGAGAAAACGTGTTTTTGACGATAACTAATCAAATTTATTATCTGGTTTACGAGGTGGAAGAAGAAGAAGATGAATAAAAATAAAATCTTGGGAAGATTCGGATTACAGTACAGAGTAGGTTTGATGCAATAAAAAAGAAAGGGTTGAAGAGAAGAGTGAATAATAATAATATTTAATAACATTAATATGAACTTAATATGTTGTGTTGAATGAGCAAGAGTGACAACGAGAAACACTCCGGTGTTGTGTCAGATTTATTACTAGTCCACGTGAATTATTATTATTGTTATGAATCTCTCTTTGGTTCTATATATGTTCAGATTAATGATTTGAGTTAGTTACTAGTATGGCCCTTTAAGTATGTGGCTGACATGCATTTGGTCCCTACCTTTTTCAACTTGCAACTTGCGAATATGGTTCAATTATTATTCTTTTAATGGTCGAGTATTAGGTTCGTGATAACAATGATCAGTATTTGTATCTAGTGTTAGTTAGATGCTTTTTTAACGAGCACACATCCTCTAAAATTTGTTTGCCGTCCACTTGGTAGGACTCGAATCATTGAAACATCATGTATAACTAGATCAAGAGATCATCGAAGCGCTGCTCAAATATAGTGGGACAGAAAGAGAAGTGGTTATCTGTATAATTGTATTTGGAATAAACATACACGAACTGAACACAAACGTAGAGCAATAAACAAAACACGGATGTGGTTAAGTTTAAACTGGCATACGTTTATGGATAACTGCTATGTATTCTTTATTTGATAGATAATTTTGAGATGTTTATACTCCGTTCAAAAAATAAACATGAAATATATATAGAAACTAATCTAAGTTTTATTACTTCATGATAAAAAAAATAATTAAACAGGTTGCGATTAGGGCCGGTTGCCTTGTGTCCGGGGATGAGTAAATGATACCGGGATCAAGTTTTTAAAAAATCAGGATCGGGAAATTCAGGATTGGTACCGGTATTTACCGATTTTTTTCCCTAAGGTACCAGTGGCCTAACCAAGCATGCATTTTCGATACTGGGACTAAGTTTTTGGAAAATTGGGGAACAATGCCCGTTTTGGTACCAAGCTTATCCCTACATGTGCCCCTTCCTGCCTTCTGCAATCTCGTCTTGACCAACCCACCAAGACCTATGAACCGTACAATCTGGTCATATTTAAAGCAATATAAACAACTTTTTATGTGGTTTTTAACTCTCTATCATATGTCCTTCTAGCTAGAAATCGGCGAGGCTTAGTTATAACAAGTGTCTTTGCTCAAGTAGTTGTAGGATTTAAATCTTTAATAAAGTGTGGATGTACCCTTGTGTATTTATGAAGTATGAGATGATACTTGTATGAACTTCTACAAAATGGGTGCATTCAACTTTTCTATCCATGTATAGTACGTTTTACTAAAATTGTGAATGTCAGAAAAGTGGTAGGAGCATTCAACTATTCAAGAAAACTACATATTTTATCCAAACTCAATGTAACTGCTCTATAGATACTAACTAGTAAGTGATAATAATTGAAGATGGTATACATGAATTTATTTTAATAGTGGTTAGCAATAATACAAAGTTGAAGACAAATATGAAAGGTTCATTTTGGTGAAACAGCCGAGGGGCAAAGAGACACATGGGTGGTACGCAGGGTTCTATGCGATTATTGGAAAAGTAAGAGGAGAATGCTCCCACTTAGGATCCAACACCTTTTTCTATCATTTGTTGAACATAAAAGCATGTTGCTATAACGTATAAATCAATCAAATAATGAGAAAAAGGCTAAACTACAATTATATTATATTATAGTTTAATTTGAACTTCAACATGTTACAAAACTATAACGTGAATACAATATGAAATTAAAAATGTTTTCTAAATTTTTATAAGACGATTATGTTTAATTTATAATAAAATGAAACCTTCGACACATTCGGTCGTGTACTTGATCTCTTCTCAGTCACTTCGAAGTTCAATCACCCTCCCCACTATCATGTGACACCGTCTAAAGTTAAAAGAGCATGCTCTTTTAACTTTTAAGAGTGTGCGGTAGAACGTCAAGCAAAATTTTTAAAAAGGAAATTAGATGAAGTTTACTCTTCTATCTTTTAGTTTTATGTGATGATGATTAATGAATTATTTGTATGTAATAATCAACTTTATTTAATAAACCTTTAAATAAAAAACCTTTCACCCTATGTGATGAGAAAAGAAAGCGATGTTAAAAATAGTGTGTGTAGAATATGTTTTAGTTCGTACATTGCTTTTCAAATGTTTTTGGAAGTATCTCTTTTTTAGTGTACTTCAAATTTGAATGGTCATTTCAAATGTTAAGAGGACTAAAGTTATTATTGACATCAAAATCAATAACAGGACTAACATTATTACTTTCTTGAAGACTTTAGGATCAATTGCAAGTCCCAAGTTAGATGTTCTAAGAAAAATGGTTCGTAAACATCAGGGACGGATTTTAGGTGGGGGTAGCGATGCGTAACCGCTTAGGACCCATTCTGACGAGCCCAAAGTTCTCTGTATATTTATAAAATTAAAACATTAGTTTCTAAAACAAGTTACAATTAGTTAGCCCAATATACAATTAACCCAAAAAAATTTCACGAGTAACGTTGATCCGTAGAAATATATAAGAGAATTCATTTTTTTACTACTCATTCGAGACATCCAAAATCTCAAACGCAATCTGTCAAGTTACAGTCTTTTAGCTTTCAGATGAAAACAGCATTCTTAACTGAAACATGTCAGTGGGTCAACATGTTGAAACTAATATAAATAGAATGATATGTAGGTTGTAAATTGGGAATAACAAGTTTTAATTTTTATGCATATTTTACAATATTGATAAGACGCCTTTGTATTTAAGTAAACTCCAATTTGAACGTGCTCAGATGGCTTACCAACAAACACACGCTTGAAAAGCACACCAAGTAGATTTACAAAATCTAGCATTTTCATAAAATATTGGTAATTGAAACTTGAAAGAGACAATGAAAATGTAGTTTAGCAATAATTTTTTTTTATCATTTTGAATAACGGAATTTTCATTAGAAAACGAAAATGACTCTCAGCAAGTAGCTAGAAGAAAGCCGAAAACAGTTGCACGATAATATTACATTTTTTATATTGATATTATATCGTCTTTGAAATGGTCAATGACCAATAATTTCAAGCAATTGAATAGCCTTCCGGCGTGGATATGCTAAGATGAACAACGTCGTTAGACTTGTCACAAGATAGAAGGATATCCTGTGATCAACCTCCATATGTATAGTGTTGAGAATTATAAATGAGAAATGCATGAATGTAAAAATGTTTGTTGGCAAGTATTTATAGTTGTGATATGATTGGTATTAGCAATTAATGATCTTCAGTGTTCATAGTTCATATACATTATTCTTATACAAGGCATGGTTAACCTAGCTACTCTGAGACAAGGTGTGGGCACTAACGGGATATGATGAAACTTTTATCAACTAATCAACAAAGGATTGCCACGGCGTCGGCCTTTTGTCCATCGGCGATATATGATTTACTTTATATTCATAACAAAATATTGTAAGTTCTTTTTAAATAAATGACAATACAACATGACTAGTAAAGAGTCATTTTAGGTTACACTTAAGTCACGAAGTCAATGCAAATATTGTTGGTGCAAAAGACATGTGTATGATAATTAGTACATTAGTGAGAGAGATCATGTATAATTAGTGGTACCTTAATGGCCCTTATCATGAATAAAGGAGTTGATTTAGGTTATATAAGTTCACAATAGCGCGTAAGGACTTCGGGTATGTGTTAACGTCCAGGGCGTTAAAACTGATCTAACCACATTAATGGGTTGTTTGACCACCCCTCATATGTGTTACGTGGCTTTATAGTTCGGATTCTTTAAGAGGTTAACAAGCGTGAAAGAAGGTAAAAGGGTGGTCAAGGGTGAAGGCGTGAAGCTTGATGATGCGTTAATGGGGTGAAGGTATTTCAAGCGTTAAATTAAAGGGGAGTTAGAGCTACAAACGTGACGTGGAGTTATCATGTGTGAACTGTGAAGGCATGCCTCAACTCCTCAAGGCCTAAGAGGGGTCATGACAGTAGTGTGGGTAAGGTTCATAGGTAGTTTACCACATGATAAACCCAACCCTAACTATATGGGTAGTTTGCTAAATTACAATTTGTGACAAAGGTTTATGAAGGAGATATTATTTTCAATGCTTGCCATCCCTTCTCTCATTAAACGTATATATAAAGATACAACCGAATCTCCTAATTATGGGATAATATTCTATACATCAATGACTATAATAATAACAATATATTCTAAATATAAGTGTACGTCTATTACACCCCTACAGTCGAAACGGGAGGGCACCGGATGTTGAGACTGGACCGAAAATCTTCAAATAAAGTGCGAGGTAGACCCTTGGTAAATATATCCGCGATCTGGTAAGAAGACGGAACGTGATGAATACGAACCTGCCCGCGCTGAACCTGTTCACGAACGAAGTGAATGTCGAGCTCAATATGCTTTGTACGCTGATGGTGTACGGGGTTTCCCGAGAGATATATCGCGCTAACGTTGTCACAGTACACGATAGTGGCACGTAGTAACGGACGGTGTAGTTCCAATAGAAGATTACGAAGCCAACAAATTTCCGAAACAACATTTGCCACTCCTCGGTATTCAGCCTCGGCACTCGAGCGGGAGATAGTAGGCTGCCGTTTAGAGGACCAAGAGATAAGATTGGCTCCGTAATAAACACAATATCCGGATGTCGATCAGCGAGTGTCCGGACAGCCAGCCCAATCGGCGTTAGTGTAAGCAAGTAACGAAGGATCAACCGATTTGCTAAGTGTGAGTCCAAAGTGTACCGTGCCCTGAATGTACCGAAGAATGCGTTTGAGAGCTTCCCAATGGGAGGACCGCGGGGCATGCATATGCATGCAGACTTGTTGAACGGCATAACTTATGTCAGGTCTTGTAAAAGTAAGATATTGCAGCGCACCAGCCATGCTAAGATACAATGTCGGGTCTTCGAACGGTGTACCCGAATCAGCTCTCATTTTACCATATGAGTCTACGGGAGTGGGTGCGGGTTTGCATGCTTGCATACCAGCACATCGGATAATCTCATGAGCATAAGAAGATTGATTCAGAAACATAGAGTCACAGGTCCGGGTAACCGAAATACCTAGGAAGTAACTGAGCTGACCTAGGTCTTTCATGGAGAATTCATTTGCCAAAGTGCTCATTATCTGTTGACGAAGAACTTCAGAAGATGACGTCAGAAGAATATCATCTACATAAAGTAATAAATAAGCTGTGTGAGACCCGCGATGTAAGATGAACAGAGAATTATCACATTTACTTTGTTGAAACCCCATGTGTAGAACATAATCTGTAAAACGTTGGTACCATGCTCGCGGGGCTTGTTTGAGGCTGCATAAGGACCGTTTGAGTCGACATACATAATCTGGATGAGTTTTGCTGCGAAACCCCATGGGTTGATACATGTAGACAGTTTCATTAAGTGTGCCGTGTAAAAATGCATTGGTTACATCCAACTGATGCACCGGCCACGACCTGCAACAAGCAATGGATAATACAGTACGTATCGTAGCCGGCTTAACCACCGGACTAAAAGTTTCCCCACAGTCTATACCAACCTGTTGCAATCTACCATCACAAACCAATCGTGCCTTATACCTCTCTAAAGTACCATCCGAATTAAATTTATGTTTGAACAACCACATGCTACGTATAACATTCATTTGTGGATGACGGGGGACAAGTTCCCAGTCTCATTTTTAATAAGTGCGTTATACTCGTCTTGCATGGCATTATACCACACCGGGATGGACAAGGCATAGGTGGGGTTTTTAGGTATAGGAGAGATAGTGGTGGCCGATAAATTAAAGGTTTTCTTTGGTTTCACGATGCCGTCCATACCGCGGGTGCGCATGGTGCGAGCAACAGGAGGTGGATCATGTGTAGGTTGGTAAGAGTTTATGGATGTGGGTGGAGACAGAGGTGTGGTAGGTTGTACGTTGGGAAGTGGTGGTGGGGTAGTGAGTGGTGAGGAAGGTGGGGTTGGGTGTGCCGTGAGATGTGGGGAGGGTATTTGGGCCGTGAGAGGAGAAGAGGGTGGGGTTTGTGTTTTGGATGTTGGGTCTGGAGTGATAGGGGATGTGGGCTGGATAGGTGAGACTTGGGATGGAGTGATTATATGAGACCATAGGTGTGGATGGGGAGGGGTGTTGAGGAAATTATGAGGTTCAGTGTATGATGAAAGGGTGTTGGATGGGTTATTTGAAAATGGGAAAATTGTTTCATCAAAGGCGACATGTCGTGAGATGGTGATTTGATTGGTTTTAATGTCTAGGCATTTATAACCCCTATGATTTTGAGGGTAACCAAGAAAAACACATGGATGAGAGCGATGGGAAAGTTTATGAGTAAGGGTGGACGGGTGAAGAGGGTAGCATGGGTGTCTATTATAGAGTAGTTCGGTAGGAGTTTTAAAGATGTGGTTTTTACGTGGGAGAATATTCAGAAGATAAGTGGCAACCTCAAGAGCGTGATGCCAAAAAGATGAAGGAAGAGAGGCAAGGGCAAGAAGAGTGCGAATGATGTTGTTGATGGAGCGGATTTTGCGTTCCGCTTTTCCATTTTGGGAAGATGTGTGTGGGCATGATAGACGAAACATCATACCCTTTTGATCACAATATTGTTTGAACGAATTATTTACGTATTCTGTCCCATTATCACATTGGAGGTTTTTAATATTTCGTTCAAATTGTGTTTCTATTTGTTTAGAGAAACTACAAAATATAGAGTGGACCTGGGATTTTTTGGCTAATGGATATGTCCATAGAAACTTAGTGTGGTCGTCTAAAAATAGAATGTAATAACGATGACCTCCATTACTAACAATAGGAGAGGTCCACAAGTCGCTATGAATAATATCGAAAGGTAAATTCGAACATGTATGAGACGTCATAAATGGTAATTTAACACTCTTCCCAAAAACACACGATTGACATATAGTCTTATTTAATTTAGTAAAAGAAATAACATTCGAATGTTTTAAAAACTGAAGTAAAGCTGGTCCGGGATGACCCAAACGTTGGTGCCATAATTGGTTGGAAATAGCAGCAAAAGTTGAAGGAGGTGTGTATTGGGTAGACTCTGGCGAAAGAAGAGGGTATAAATCACCGCTGCTGTTGCATCGAAGGATAGGGATCCGGGTCTTGAAATCCTTCACAAGAAAACCAAAGGGATCAAATTCGATAGAAACCCAATTATCAGTAGTAAGGCGACGGACAGAAATAAGATTTTTAATTAATTTAGGGGCATAAAGGACATTATTAAGTTTTAGTGGAGGGTATGGAGGTGGTAGGTATTGATGGCCTTGTCCATTTACCGGAATGGTAGTGCCGTTGCCGACAATTATATTATGGAAAACGCCATTATTAAAAAATGAATGAAAATTACCCGGATTATTCGTTATGTGAGAGGTTGCGCCAGTGTCCATGTTCCGCTGATCAGGTGGATTAAGAGACATGGTGTAGAGAGCCTGTTCGATATTAGTTGGTGTATACGCCGCGGTGTAGGCCTGGTTGGATCGTGGTCCAAGAAGACCTGCAGTCGGGTTCCCAGAGTTTGCATTGGGCCGAGGGGTGGTGGGGTACGGGCATGGTGGGTTGGGCCAATTTGAGGTTTGATTACTGTTAGGAGTCCAAGATGGTGAAGAATAGTTATGAGCTGGCCCATAATTGTTAAGGTGTCCGTAATCAGGTGGTGGTGTGTTGTACCCATAACCGGTGGTAGTATGGTTATTATATCCGGATACGCGACCCCGACCCCAACCTGAACGTCCACGACCTCGACCACGATTACGACCACGCCCACGACCCTTTCTGATTCAGATCTATACTCCGCATGTGTCGGGTGACCTGCCGTTTTGTTGGTAGTTGCGTGTAACGCGGTTCCGGCAGTGGTTGCTGCATGTGATGCAAGATGAGACTTTCTTTGTTCTTCCATTGTAACCCGTGATCTAGCATTGGCGAATGATATCACATCTTTTTTTGGCCAAAGAAAAATACAGTCTTGAAATCATCATTCGTTTTCAAATCTTACTGAAAAATACATCTTTTTTTGTTATAATATCACATTATTAGTTAATAACAAGACTAGCTAGTCTCATTTTACATGACAAGTCAGATCTTATAGAAACTTATGTCGTGTGCATCATTGGTTTCCATATTCGTACGTTGCAAGTGTGCACCATTGGCTTCCACATCTTTCATCCGGATACTCGTGAACCGTGCGACATGTTAGGTATTTCATAACTTTATTTGAATTGTTTTACACGAGTTAATTGTGAACAAAGAATCATTTTTAAAGCTAAAAAGAAACTTATGCAAATGATGTACATCATAAGTCAGCTCACACATTTTAAGCAAACAAGTGTATACCATTCTGGGGTATTCACAAGGTCCATATATTTCAAGACCACTCATTCCAATATTAATCGACCAACTCTCACCGTAGATGTTGAAATCAGTATAGATTCACATACACCATTGGTTTCCCAACATCCACATAAGACATATGAACCGATGCAAACTCATTTTAGTTAGTGATTAGTTCCAAATCCGCCTATTCCGTCATTAATTGACATGTGAAATTTGTATTTAACTAATGAAGCATTCATGAAATCCAAAGAGGCGTTGGGAGTACCTTGAATTATTAATAATTAAAGGGATGAAATTTGTATTTAGATAATCATGAATGCAAAAAACCAAAGAGAAGTACTTATTAAACTGTATATTTCTTATAGATCACCAATGGCCCATGTTCTTCAATGTTTATTTAACCAACAAAGACCAAAAGTTTTAGCGAAAATCTAATCTTTCACTTTCTTAATTTTATAGATGTTTCGTCGCAAAATGAACTCACACATACTTTTATGATGGATCACCGACAACCCTAATTCTGTGGTCAACCAACAAGGAGAAGTAAGGAGTGATGAAGCTAGTACACAAGGAGAGATGAGTTTTCATTTCTTTTTTCTTTTCTTTTATTTTATTTTATTTTAAGAAAAACAATATGACATGATAAAATGAAGAGATGTGTTTGAATGTTAATATGCCAATGAATTGTATGTTACATGGAATATACAGAACTCAAAGTTAACCCATATAAATAATATATATTCCATTATAGGTTGCGAGATACATATTGTAATGTTGTCATAGTAGAAAATAATGGCTAGAGGAAGTGGACAGTTAACCTCAAATTTCAAAGCTAACAAGTCGTAATGTTCGAAAAACATAGGCCATATATTTATTGATTAATTAAACTTGTATATGTCGTAATGTGACGAAATATCAAATATATATTTAATACCATTTTTTTAAAAAAGGAATTACCAAGATACTTCTCTATAAGAAACTAGAAATCAATCCATACACAAAAATCAAACACAATTAGCAAGATATCTTCACATATTTAAGATAAAAAAGAATCAAACGCAATTACAAGACTCTGCCAAATAGTCATGTACTCATGTTTCTAATTTCTAAAATTTCATTAATTAAACATTTAAACATGGTTCGTATAATCGTAAGATGTCATCGAACTCATCTCTAAAAGAAATGAAAACTTAAGGTATGCCGTAAGACATGCATTGGCCTTTCTTTATACGTTTGTGGAAGGGTGGCGAAGTCGTGCATGGGCCGTGAGTGACTCGTGAGAGGCATAAGAATATAAGATAACCCGTTTTAAAGGCCCAAGAATGATCTGGAAGTTGAGCCTTGGTCATGGGAACCCACTGGGCCTTGTATGTGGGCTTGCAGGTAGGTCATGATTGATAAAAAGGGATCTAGGTGGGTTAACTAGTAGAGGTGCACATTGGAACTGGTTAACCGAACCAAACCGATTACTCGAACTAGTTTGGAATGATAATAAAGGAATCGGTTTGGAACCGCTGAAACTGTCGATACGAGACCTGTTTATTGCCCACCCCATTGAAACCTGTCCAAAATGGTTAAAACGAACTGAAATCGTCAAAACTGGTCAATAACCAATCATAAACCAGTTTGACCTTTGTTGACCGAACTGGTATGTTTTTTAAAAGTGAACATATAGGGAATAATTATGCATTATAGTTAAATTATGTTGGTGGAAACGAGGGTTCCATTGCGAATGCTCTGACATACCATACATTTGGGGATTGGGTTTCCATTTAAACATGTGGATTCATGGTCGATATTCTATGTGCGTGTCCTAACAATCAACAAAGATAAGTGCGTAAGAAGTGCTTCCATTTCTTAGTTAATCACAATGATTTTAATCAAGTTCTTTGTAATTAGTTTATAACAAATGTTAAAAGTGTGATTATTTGGTTATTCGAGTAAAAGATATGTGAAAGAGGCGATACAACCTAGTAGCAACGCGTAGTTCATCATGCTCGTTCATCATGGAACTTACTGATGAATATCTTTACTATCTGAACCGAAGGTATAATTCTGTACAAATAACTGAAACATATTATCCATCTAATTTCATATTCCAATTCAAGTAAAACTTTAACAAATTTCTGAATCAAACAGAGTATAAAACCATATGATGACTCATAAACATACATATTTTTTTCAAACCCACTAAAAAATATTATGATGTAAAGATTGAATCTCACATCTACTCATTCACCTTTTAACACTTACGAACCCAACAAAACACACAATCCTAAATCTTTTTACATAGCCAGAAGGAATATGCATACGAGTCTTGATTCCATACTTAATAATATTTTAAAGATACACAATCTTCAACCACTTAAATTACTAATTATCTATTTATTAACTCACAACAAATCAACTTTAATTGTCACACAGCCCTACATTATAACTAACCCAAATAAATAACTAATTTTTCTTAAGGACGAATTTGTTATATATAAAGATGGAAGAAACGACAAAGACCGAAACGACAAGCGCAAGTTATATAGAAATATCAAAAATTACACCATTTGTACCAAGTAATCGATGGATCCTGTGAATTAATGTTACTCAAAGGGCTAAGCTCCACCGGTGGACGAGTTGCGCAGGCCTCCTTGATTTACAATTCTTATTAATCAACTATTAGAATCCTTTGCGGATTATTATACACATGACGAATATTGTAACTGATACCAACTTAGACTAAGTGTAGCGGGACGATAAAGGGCAAAATCACCCCCCCCCCCCCCCCCGCATTGCCGTGAACCCTCCGGCATGTATTTGTTGCCATGTTGCGTCTCAAAAGAATAATAGTTTACTATGATTAGGCGATTTTAAACTACAAACCTCTAAACCCTAAAATGAAAATCATCTCATTTGCTAACCCAGCGTCACGTGTTAAAATTGCTTCCTAACATAGCTCCACTACTCATGGTGTTACCACGATTAACTAATATTCTATCTTAGAAAAATGAAATTATATGTATCCGATTTAAAACATTAGTATTTGTTACTATAAGAGACAAAATAATAATTATGAAGAGAATCGACATACCTTCATACAGTTGACGGTAATGCTGTGTGCATTTCAGCAGTTGGTGCCCTAACCATTATCATCGTATATATTTGTACTGTGTCTGTTTCCATGATTCCGTCAATCTCTCATTCTCTCCATATATCATCATTTTCCTTGCTCAATCCTCCAGTTTTTGCTTGCTTAGATGAAAAAATGGATGAAGACGACAAGGCCAATGTACTTCACAGGTATAATAATATATAAATATATAAACTGTTTCTTATTATTTCAAATCTGTAGTTTCAATTCAAATTAGGTCAATGTGCGTATTGTGTGATTTTACAGGTATAAACTGTTTCGACACGTTTCGAATCTGTTTCATTTGATCGAGCTATTAATCGCCGTCGCGTTGATTTCTCGGTCGTCGTCTCGCGTTGTTTCTGTTATTAAATCATTCGGAGATAACTTGTTGACGTTTTCGTCAAGTTTGTTGAACCATCGCGTTGTTTTTCTCGTCGGGAATGTGATTATTGTTGTGTGTTACGTGCTTTCGCGTTGTACGGACGACGGAAATACATACAGTTACCGGAAAACTACCGGAGATGCTTCAATCGGAGAGTCAGTTACCGTTACGCCGGTGACGGAGGAAGAAGAAAAACCTAACGGAGAACTTTATTATGATAATGACGTCATCAAAACGGAGGAGACGTACGGAGAAGAAGAACCTAACGAAAACGACGGCGTTACGGAAACTGAAATTGAAGTGGCGATTAAGCAGGCGGTGAGGCAATTAGAGAGGTTCCGGCGGACTCAATCGGAGAAATTGAAGCGCGAGATTTCGATTAAAGCTCAACAGCGTGAGCTACGGCGGTCGGTGACGGCGGAGAGAAGTGGCTTGTTAGTGACTTCCGGCGAGGATAAGTCATCGGAGACGGTGGAGGAGTTGAGTAACGAGGAGTTTCAGATTGCCATTGAGAATTTCATTTTGAAGCAGCAGAGCTTCCTGAAGCAAGAAGGCATGGCGGAAAATGGAAATCAATTCTAACAAAGAAAAAAGTATTTTTCTTTTTTTTTTTAATCTTGAAAGAGAAAGAAGAATATTCCACTATTTCTAGTTTCTATTTTTATTACCATGCTCTTCGATTTTAAAGTCTCGTTATCTCACTTTGTCACATTATGTTGTTTTAACTGGGCATACGACGTCTTCTCCCAATAAACCATACATTTGGCTGCTGCTTGACAGTCATTGTGTTATCACAATAAAAGAATTCTCCGACGTAACACACGGTGAGACGAAACCTCGCGTGAACTCGAGATTTAAACGGACAACATCGCAAGGTCTAGCTATTTGGAATTTAGATATTAATTAATTTTATTGTTTTGTTTTAACACATGTATATATAATTTTCAAAATCATTCATACAACATATTTTAAAAAAAAACTAACATTATATAAATTTAATAAAATGCAAATGTTTGTACTTATAAATTAATGGTTATTTTACATAAATTATAAGAATAACCTATTTGAATCAAATACAAAAACATAAAAAGACTAACAAATGAAAAGTTAAAATAGGAGTATTTTATAACTTGTAGCACGAGTCCATGGTTCCAAATCCATTATATAACTTGAGCTCGTGTTACACACGGTTGAAAATATAAGAACAATAACATAAGAACTTGTAAAAAATATACTTAATTTTTTCAAACCCGGGTCATAGTTCCAAATCCATAATAATCCAGCTAGTATTTGAACTAACAATATACGAAAACATATTTGTAATATAATAATAAAAAAGAACAATATGATACCAAACTACGAATTAAAAGTAAACTATACCCACAACCTCCGTCTCCTTAATGCAATATGAAATTTGAAATGAATGATCAACTTTGTATTGTGAGTCTCTTGGACTTGCTTCGCTGCTGCAAATTCAAATTCTTTCTAACAAAGGTCAGATTGAAAAAAAATATATATAGTTAGTAAATTATCTTCTTGAAAAAAAAATCCACTTTTGTATTAGACAAACTAATTAGTGACCCGTGTAACACATGGGCGGGAATTATAGTAAACATAAAATATACATATATGTTTTGAATTTAAACGAATTGTAAATGTTATATTTATAACGGATTATTGTAGATGAATTATAAGGTATTACATCATGAATATAATTAAACGGTAATTGAATTATTTGAAATTAAAAGCACAACTCTAATAAAATTAATGTGTTATAAACAAAATGGATTCATATGTTATAAACAATTATAAAAGTTTAAATAAACATACACATCTATCTATACTATTATAACAATATACTATTTGGATAAATGGCATATTTCTATTGATTTATTACTATAGTTTCAATACATACTAAGACTTCTCAAATTTTATTGGTAATTAAATAATTTAAAAGTAAATAATATTATTTTATGCCACCCAATTTAATTCATATATTAATGTTAATTAACGTTAATGATTGTCATATATACCTATCATTAGCTGTAAGTTATTAGATGTGTTATTTTGCTTTAAAACATCAATGTGTTAAGAACTACAATAATTTTTCAACATTTACTTAATATGGCTTTAATATCAGAGTAGGTTGTGTTGAAAATATTAAAAGTTAAAGTTAGATTAACTTGGATGCAGACAAACAAGGGTGGTTGTAATGGTATAAAGTGATGAGAAAATGAGAACAAATATACTGATTATATAGTATAAATTATTTAACTTATTTATGTAAAAATTAATATAAACATAATGAGAATAAATTATTAAAGTTATAATTATGTCCAAATTTACCTAAATTTGAGTGAAATTATATTAATAAAAATAGTAAAATTGAGTGAAATGGTTAATTTATTCAAATTCAATTTTTAAAATATAGTCAAAGTTCAACAGTGTAACATATTTTTATAAACTTCACATAAATGTTAAGAATTCAAATTTGAAAATCATTTGTAAACTTCAATTTTATTTATTGTAAAAAAGTTAATATTATATTTATGATTTGATGATGAAAGGGTTTCACAAATAAATGAGACGTTATAATCCGGTTTAAAAGTTATATGGGTTTGGTGAAAACCATGACCCGTTTATTTTTTTTTACTATTAAATTGTTTCTTAATTATAAATAATATATATTTTTTATTAAATCGAACATTAATTTTTAGCATATCCCTATTTTATAGGATTCTCATATAAAATATTTTGTTAGATTAATTTTTAATTTATTGAGATATTATAACCCGTTTAAGGGCTATATGGGTTTGGTGAGATCCATATCCATGAATTCAGGTCAAATGCATGAGAAGCTTCCATTTACAAATAAAACAATCTAGTGATTCTATAATGGATGGGGAGCGACCAAAGAGCGACACGTAAGATTTTTGATGTTTCGTTTATATATATTATATTACTAGTTTTTGTCCCCCCGTATTACG
This sequence comes from Bidens hawaiensis, assembly GCF_021521415.1. Lineage (NCBI taxonomy): Eukaryota > Viridiplantae > Streptophyta > Magnoliopsida > Asterales > Asteraceae > Bidens > Bidens hawaiensis. The sequence goes on from NW_027505816.1 coordinate 149,159, forward strand.
GGGGTTGTTTAATTTTTCGTTTCTAATATTGTGAATGTATGTTTTTGGATTTTAGTTTATTTATTGTAAGAAGTTAATAATATACTTGAACCTAATTTAATTAATTTATGTTAGGTTTGTTCTTTCGTTGAATGAATTATCTACTTAAGTTTTATATTTATTCGTTTATGTTCATTTGTTATAATTTGGATATTATTTTGTGAAACTTTTCATTTAAGTTAAACTTAAAAGAAAAAATAATCGTGTAACTGAATCCATATTGAAAAATTAAATTAGGGTTTGATTACGGGGTTTGTTTTACATTTTACGTTTCTAATATTGATATATTTTTTATTGTATTTTAATTTTATTTATTGTAAGTAAATTAATAATATACTTGAGGTTTGATGATGACACGGTTTCACAAATAAATGTGATGTATAACTCGTTTAAAAGGTATCTGGGTTTGATGAGACCCATGACCTGCTTATTTTTTTACTATAAAAATGTTTCATAATTATAAATAATATTTTTTAAAAGAATTGGATATTAAGTTTTATTATATCTTTATTTTATAGGATTTTTATATCAAATATTTGGTGAGATTAATTTTTAATATAATGAGATATTATAACCCGTTTAATGGCTATCTGGGTTTGGTAAGACTCATACCCGTGAATTCGGGTCAAATGCATGATAAACCACCATTTACAAATCAAGCAATCTGATGGCTTGAGAAAAAATAGGGAGGTTTTGTTTATATATATGTGTGTGTGTGTGTGTGTGTGTGTCTGTGGGAGGGTTATCCTAAATATAAGTAGTCTCCTAGAAACACTAAGAATAAATCATAGCCATTGGATCATGTTAATCAATGATTGATATTTAAAATTACCAATAACCGACATAGTTTTCTAAAATTGTTCTTTCACCATCATTTGTAATGTCAAATGTCAAAAATTTGTTGGTACTTACCATTCTTAGGAAACTCCTTATTTTTATTTGAACCTTATTATATATATATATATATATAGGGGTGAGTTATAATAAAAAGAAATAGTTTCCTAGGAAGAGTAAGAATAAATCTAAGCCATTTGATTTATGATCTAGTGGTTGAGATTTGTAGTTTTTAACTACCAAATAGTTTCCTAAGATCTAGGATTTAGACTACATAGTTTCCTAACTCTAAGTTTTATGTCATTCCTACTCTTCCTACAAAGCTATGTATTTTTATTTTAACCCATATATATATATATATATATATATATATATATATATGTGATTTTAATTTTATGTATTGTAAGGAAATTAATAATTATATACTTAGGATTTGATGATAAAAATTGTTTCACAAATAAATTAGATGCTATAGCTCGGTTTAAAAGTTATATTCTTTCATATATGAGATTTTATATATTTGAAAACTGATGTGCGAAAAGTTATGTATAAATAGTAAACACAAATCGCAACTCAACAATTAAAATTGGTACTAGCAATTATAGGGATAAAGGGGTAACAATATCTAACCTGATCTAAGACACAAATTGACACGCAAAACTAAACCGGATAAGACCAAAATTCGCTCTCGCGCAATTCTAACCTAGCCGAATAAAGACGCGAGACAAACCGACTCCCTATTACCTCCCGGTCGCAAGGAAGGTGAACCTATTGAATTTTAATAATTAAACGCACTCAAGATTCCTATGGTAGTACCAACCACAACGGGATCAAAAACACGAAGTCTATGACCTAAACGTAGAACCCTAACCGAACGACACACAATCACTCAATCAAAGTCATACACGGAATTGTTGGAATACCGTATGCCCGAGACACATAATTAGGTTAATGTGGCTAGCCGTGTTTGATCCAAGTCGGGTCATACCCAATAACGAGTTAGACACACACCAATTATGTATTTGTTGAGATATGATCTATAAAACAAATACAGAACACAACACATTCAGAAATCGGGTTTCTGAATAATTACTTGAAAGTGTTAAATAAATTAATTGGTTAATTTATTTATTCAAATAATTATTATTGGAATGATTATTTAAACATGTGTTCTTTTATAAAATGGTTTATAAAAGATGGGATGTTTATATATTTTATAAGGTATAAAATATATATTATTTATACATGTATGCCTTACACCCCATACACTTGGTCAAAGTTGGTAAGGACTTGATGGAGGTTGAGTAACTTTTACTTGACCAAAAACCTAACTTAAGATATGAATGAGATATGATCTCATTATAGAAAGATCAACATACTTTCAAGATATAATAAGTAACCACAACTCTCTCTTTCCTTCTAGCTTTTGGTTCGGCCAAAGTCAAAAAACAAAAGAGGTTCGAGTCTTGGTTTCTCGTGTTCAAGCTTCCTAACATAGCTCGGTGTGTGTTGGAGGCTCGGGGTATCTTCCGTTTGAGGATTTTCCCTTTGAAAGTCTAGCATCAACATCATCATCTTCTTCAACCATCAACTACATCTCTTAAGGAGTTAAGAATGTAAGTTTTACAAGCTTTGATAGTTTAGTTTTTCCGTATTATTTGATCCTTAGTCTCGGGTTTCTAATCTTAAGATTAATGGTAATCTTGAAACAAGAATAAATGGTTATTCATAGATTAACACACATATGAACTTGTAATATATATATGGATATATGTACATAAAGTTTATAGATAATCACGCTTCCGCCTTTTAATGACTAGTTAAATGATTAACTAAGTCTAAAATATCCATAGAGACCCAACAATTGGCATCAAGAGCCGGGATACGGGAAACTAAGCTTCGGGTTTTCGGTTTTATATTTTCCCCTTGAAAGATTTTATACAAAAAATTAACATGCATGATTTTTTTTTGTATTTAATCTTGTTATATTTTTGGCTTTGTTAAAAAAAATAAAAAAAAATAAATAAATAAATAAAACCGAGCTATTGGGCCGAAGCCCACTTCTTTTGGTTAATGGGTTAACCGAAAAAAAGGGAAGAAAGTTAAATGGGCCGAAGCCCATGAGACTTTCTTATGGGCCGAAGCCCAAGAACAAGTTATTGGGTCAAACCCAAATGGGTTGGGCTAGGCCCGATAAGGTCAAGGGGTTTTGGAACGGGATCCTAAAACATAACGGGTTATGTTTGTTATTTATTAAAACTAGACCGAGCCGTAGACCAAAATGGATGTTTGTTTGTGGTTGATGATTGTAATTGTAATTAATTATTCAAGTTTCGGTTTGTAATAATTAATTAGGGGCAGTTTTGTAATTTTGTAATTATTTATTCATATGGGTATGTAATAAATAGATTATTTGTAATATCTTTATTTTATAGAATAAAAAATGTATTAGGACATTTGGTTTTGTAAAATTAAAGAAGATTGCAAAATTGGAAGTTTGGGCCTTATTGGGCCGGGTATGGTGATAATGGGCCTCACAAGCCCATTAAGGGGATTCAAGCCCAAAAGGACCTAAGCCCACCAATTGAGCCCAAATGGAAGCTTATGGAAGCTAAGGCCCAAGTTCAAGCCCAATGGATTACAACGGGGTTGAAGAAGATGCTTGACGCATTTGGATGCGGGATCAAGTGGGAGCTACAACATCCATGTGTCGTGTGTCCCTTAGGATCGGACCTAAGACACACACTTGTTTCGGCTAACAAGTGTGGTCTAACTTAGTGGCTCGTGTCTAGTATAATTGTGTATGCTTGTTAATTGATTGTTTGATTATGTGGTTGTTAGATATTAGGATATCAACTTCGTCACATAGAATTAATTAACAAAGCATAAAACGGGTTCTAACAATTATCGGTAATCACGTGACACGTAGTTTAATAAAATGGATTTATTAACTAGCCGTCTCACGCCCATAATAAAATGGTTTTATTATAAATTAGAATTTTGAAAATGGTTTCAAAATAATCATGTTACTAAATGCATGTTAGAACATGATTTAAAGTTTTACAACTAGAATTATTAAAACTAAAAATCCCTTTTAAAATTAAGGATAACAAGTTAAACACCATCCTTTTGTATAACGCTTAACATATTAGTAAGCTCTTAGTGGGAAAAAGGTCACCTAACCGCGTAGAGTAAATTAATATGTTGAGGTAATATTGGCATATAAATGGGAAAAAGGTCACCTAACCATTTGTATGTTGATATTACAAGTTGATACAAGTAGGACGACTTAAATTAGAACCATGTGAAGAGGGTCACCCAAGCATGGGGTCTAATAGGTGTTGATGGGATAAACATGCCGACACGAAATATGATTTCGAACCGGTCCCATAAACTCTAGAAGTTGCAAAAGGGTTTGTAATTGTTATGAATAACTACCTTGATAAACCGACAATGGGAAAAAGGTCACCTAACCGGAGTCGGGTTTATCGTTGGATTCTAGATTTTAATTATTAATTATATTTGGTATATATAAAAGGGTATTAATAATTAAAATAAGTAAAACACTAAAATGAACTTAATTAAAATTCTGCAGATGGCCGCACACGTCGACGACAACATAATCCCTAACGTCCAAAATGTATCTCTCCGATCTATTCTCGCTAAAGACCGTCTTAATCACAATAACTTTTCGGATTGGTTCCGAAATTTAAGGATTGTTCTAAAACAAGAAAAATTATATCATGTTTTGGAAACACCTATCCCCAACGAACCGGAAGAGGGAAGTGAGGTCGAATACATGAATTGGGTCCAACACACGGAAGATTCCATTCAAGTGTCATGCCTCATGTTGGCGACTATGGTTACCGAAATCCAAAAGGATTTCGAAAACCATAATGCGTACGACATGATTACTCAACTTAAGGAAATGTTCCTTAAGCAATCGAGGGTTGAAAGGTTCGAAACGGTTCGAGCCTTGCATGCATGTAGAATGGATGATAATCAACCAGTTTCAACTTATGTACTTAAGATGAAAAGTTACATTGATCGCCTCGCCAAGCTCAATTGTCCCATCTCAAAAGAGTTAGCAACGGATTTGATCCTTAACTCTTTGTCGAAAAGGTTCGACACTTTCGTGTTAAATTATAACATGAACGGGTGGGACAAAAACATTGGAGAACTTCACTCAATGCTTAAAACAGCCGAGGCGAGCATGGGTAAAAGGGTTTTACCCGTGTTTGCGATCAATGAAGGTGGATCCAAGAATCGATCTCAGCCCAATCCTAAGGCTAAGGTAGCAAAAAGAAAGGGTCCTCCTGTGCACCTTAAGGGTAAGGGCAAGGCACCGGTTATGGCAAAGAAACAAAAGGTTGTAGAACCGAGGGGTCATAAGGATGATCCTTGTTTTGGTTGTGGGGAGACCGGACATTGGAAACGCAATTGCCCGGTCTACCTAAAGGAGCTAAGAGACAAGAGGAATGCGGGGCATGCCTCGGGTAATGTCTTTATGATTAATATTGAGCTAAATCTTATTTCTTCTAACACATGGGTATTGGATATCGGATGTGGAACTCACATTTGCAATTGGTTGCAGGGGTTCAAAAGGAATAAAGACTTAAAGAAGGGCGAAGTGAGTCTTTTCATGGGCAACGGTGCAAGGGTGCACGTGGTCGCTAGAGGAGACTTCACTTTATCGCTTCCAAGTGGTTTGGAAGTTGTTTTGAGGAATGTTTTGTATGCTCCTAGTTTGACTAGGAACATTATTTCCGTGCACCTTCTTAGACAATGTAATTTTGACTTTAAATTTGTAAAATCAGAAATGCATGTATCATCTAATGGTATCTTTTATTTTAAAGCTGTACCAAACAACGGTATTTATGAATTGGTTCATGATAATACCTCAAATAGCTCATTATATCAAACTTCCACCAAAAGACTCAAAAAGGATTTGAGTGATTCCTACATTTGGCATTGTCGCCTTGGACACATAAACAAGAATCGTGTAAATACTCTCCAAAAGAATGGTCTTTTGAAAACAAACGAGTTAGGTTCGTTTGATGAGTGTGAATCTTGTATTCAAGGCAAGATGACCAAAGAGCCTTTCAAAGGTACAAATGAAAGGGCTAAGGACTTGTTAGGTATCATACATACGGATGTATGCGGACCTCTCAAGCCCACTAGTAGGAATAGTGAAAAGTACTTCATTACCTTTACCGACGATTTTAGTCGATATGGGTATGTGTATCTAATGAAACACAAACATGAAGCCTTTGAAATGTTCAAGGAATTTCAAAATGAAGTACAAAATCAGCTCGACCGAACAATCAAGGTACTCCGCTCCGATAGAGGAGGCGAATACCTAAGTGATGCTTTTCAAAGTCATCTTAGAGATTGTGGAATTGTTTCACAGCTCACTCCTCCTGGTACTCCTCAACATAACGGAGTATCCGAGAGGAGGAATCGAACACTGTTGGACATGGTTCGATCAATGATGGCACGAAGCTCACTACCACCATCATTTTGGGGATATGCACTACTTACAGCAGCTCGTATTTTGAATATGGCCCCGACCAAAAAGGTGGATCGAACACCCTATGAAGTGTGGCATGGAAAGGTTCCATCCCTTTCATATTTAAGGGTATGGGGATGCAAAGTTTATGTTAAACGTGACACCCCAAATAAGCTTGAGGCTCGATCCATCAAGTGTATCTTCATAGGATACTCAAAGGATGATATATGATATATATACTATGATCTTAGTGAACAAAGAGTGTTTGTTTCACGCAAAGGATACTTCTTAGAAACTAAGTTCCTTATGGAAGGACCTAGTGAAAAGAGAGTGGAACTTGAAGAGGTTCAAGAATCACTGGATGATACATAGTTGGTCGATACTAGCTTTCAACACGAGGATGTTGAAGGTGATCAAATGGTTGATCATACACACGTTGCTCGCAGATCTAGTAGGGTTAGTCAACCTCCCGAGAGATATGGATTTCTCGTGGATGGTTGCTACTTGGTCGATTCGGATGAACCGATCTCCTACAAAGATGCTATGTCACAACCTGATTGTGAAAAATGGCTTGAAGCCATGAGCGCCGAGATGCAATCCATGCACGATAACCAAGTTTGGGAATTGGTTGATCGTCCACTTAACTCCAAACTGGTTGGATGTAAGTGGGTCTTCAAGAAGAAGACCGATATGCATGGAAATCTAGATACTTACAAAGCACGACTTGTAGCAAAAGGTTTCACACAAACTCAAGGGATTGATTATGATGAAACCTTCTCGCCGGTCGCGATGCTTAAGTCGATCAGGATATTATTTGCCATTGCAGCTCATTTTGATTATGAGATATGGCAGATGGATGTCAAGACCGCTTTTCTTAATGGATATCTTGAGGAAGATGTCCATATGGTTCAGCCTGAAGGTTTTGTCGATCCATCTAATCCTGACAAAGTATGTAAGTTAAGGAAATCAATCTACGGGTTGAAACAAGCATCACGGATGTGGAATCATCGTTTTAATGAAGAAATCAAAGCGTTTGGTTTCGTCCAAAACGGTGATGAGGCGTGTGTGTATAAATGGGCTAGTGGGAGTATAGTCATGTTCCTTATTTTGTATGTCGATGATATACTTTTATTTGGATATGATATACCAAGTATGGAAAGCGTTAAAGCGTGGTTAAGTAGTCGTTTCTCAATTAAGGATCTTGGAGAAGCGACATATATCTTGGGAATAAAGGTCTATAGGGATAGACAAAGGAAATTGATCGGACTCAATCAAAGTGCATACATTGATAAAATCCTGAAAAGGTTCAGGATGGAAAACTCTAAGAAAGGTTTGGTACCTATTCCTAGAGGAACCGTGTTAAGCTCATCCCAAAGTCCTAGCTCTAAGGAAGAGCAGGATAGGATGAAGCATGTTCCTTATGCTTCGGCAATAGGATCTATTATGTATGCAATGATGTGCACTAGACCGGATGTCTCGTATGCTTTAAGCATAACGAGTAGATACCAGCACAACCCAGGTGACAGTCATTGGATGGCTGTCAAGAATATATTAAAATACCTTAGAAGGACTAAGGATATGTTTTTAATATATGGGTTTGGTGAGGAGGAACTCGTCGTAAAGGGTTACGTGGATGCGAGTTTCCAAAATGACCGAGATGATTCTCGGTCACAGTCGGGATATGTCTTCATTTTGAATGGAGGCGCTGTCTCTTGGAAGAGTTCGAAGCAGGATGTTGTCGCGTTATCCACTACAGAATCTGAGTACATCGCCGCTTCAATGGCAGCCCAAGAGGCTGCATGGATGAAAAAGTTCATCATGGATCTAGGGATTATCTCTACCATTCAGGAGCCCCTAGAGATATTCTGTGACAATGAGGGTGCTATTGCACAGATCAAGGAGCCTCGTGCTCATCAGAAAACGAGGCACATTGAGCGCAGATTCAACTACATAAGGGATGAAGTTGAAAAGGGAAATATATGTATTCATAAAGTTCATACCGATCAAAATATTGCGGACCCACTCACGAAGCTCCTCGATAGGCCAAAGCATGAGGGTCATGTTTGTGCATTAGGACTTCGGTATTCTAGTGAGTGGATTTAATCTGTGTTTAGTGTTTGTATAAGAACGAATGTAATGGGTATCTCATGAAAATTAATTATGTTTTAATTATTCAATGAGTTATGTTCTATATTTGCATGTTTAATCCATGAATGACTTATGTTGTTCTAAACGTCCGTAGTCGATCATACTTGTGGGAACAAGTATGAAGGTAAGACTATTATGAACCCGGATTGGTTGATATTCATGTGATGAATATAGGGCATAGGTTTGCCACCAAAGTTCATAGATATTTGTGGGATACAAATATTGGACTGACCCGCTCTCAAGGATCACTGCATGGAGTTAGTGTAACTGATCATAAGTAATCCTTGAGTAAAGGCGAGTATCATTGTGTCCTTTGACCTAAGATGCATATTGGATCTGGTCTTTCATCAAGTCTGATAACTAGACTCTCTTCTTTGTTATTTCGGTAACACGATAACGTGTAAGAAAGAGCTCAGATATCATACGAGATGTCAACAAGGGTGTATGCAGTCAAGATGGGATTTGTTCCTCTTATGTGTTGAGAGTTTAGATGTCTAAGGCCTGTTAAGTTAAATCATTGAGAGAATGATCACTCTGTGTCTCTTCGATTTGACAGGACATCTAGTAACAAAGGGATGTAGTGATAAGACTTACCTATATCATATCAAGTATGGACTTGAAGTGGATGATGTTATTGAATGGCACTTAGTCAAACACACTAGGGATGGTGACCTGTTGTTAGGCGGTATTCACCATTAGCATTAACTTCCTATGAGTCACGTGCAAGTGGGAGATTGTTGGAATACCGTATGCCCGAGACACATAATTAGGTTAATGTGGCTAGCCGTGTTTGATCCAAGTCGGGTCATACCCAATAACGAGTTAGACACACACCAATTATGTATTTGTTGAGATATGATCTATAAAACAAATACAGAACACAACACATTCAGAAATCGGGTTTCTGAATAATTACTTGAAAGTGTTAAATAAATTAATTGGTTAATTTATTTATTCAAATAATTATTATTGGAATGATTATTTAAACATGTGTTCTTTTATAAAATGGTTTATAAAAGATGGGATGTTTATATATTTTATAAGGTATAAAATATATATTATTTAGACATGTATGCCTTACACCCCATACACTTGGTCAAAGTTGGTAAGGACTTGATGGAGGTTGAGTAACTTTTACTTGACCAAAAACCTAACTTAAGATATGAATGAGATATGATCTCATTATAGAAAGATCAACATACTTTCAAGATATAATAAGTAACCACAACTCTCTCTTTCCCTCTAGCTTTTGGTTCGGCCAAAGCCAAGAAACAAAAGAGGTTCGAGTCTCGGTTTCTCGTGTTCAAGCTTCCTAACATAGCTCGGTGTGTGTTGGAGGCTCGGGGTATCTTCCGTTTGAAGATTTTCCCTTTGAAAGTCTAGCATCAACATCATCATCTTCTTCAACCATCAACTACATCTCTTAAGGAGTTAAGAATGTAAGTTTTACAAGCTTTGATAGTTTAGTTTTTCCGTATTATTTGATCCTTAGTCTCGGGTTTCTAATCTTAAGATTAATGGTAATCTTGAAACAAGAATAAATGGTTATTCATAGATTAACACACATATGAACTTGTAATATATATGGATATATGTACATAAAGTTTATAGATAATCACGCTTCCGCCTTTTAATGACTAGTTAAATGATTAACTAAGTCTAAAATATCCATAGAAACCCAACAGGAATCACAAGCAATAATTATATAAAAACAATATTTTAACACACCAAAGATCAAATTAAATAAAGATTTTCAATAATAATACGTCATGTGTCCAATCAAAACCAAATAAACCATCAAGCAAAATCAATATTCATCTCCACCTATGTAGTACTAAAAAGTTTAGCTACTCATACTCATGTTCAATAGCAAATCAAAATAAATAAGTTCAAAGTCTGAATTCAAAACTGATATAACAAAATCAAACCGAGCAACAAAGTTTGGATGAATAATTATTGAACCGGGCGTTCTCTCGTTGGATAACATGTGCTTGCACCTTTACTTTTTCATCCTTGCTTCTCCTGCTCCAAACAGTCCCTTTGATGTTGGTCGATCACAACAATCATCAAGAATTAGTTTTTTTTTCCTTTGTTGCTACTGATCGTACTCCACGAATCAACTTGGAGTTGATTTTCTTTTTATGCTTTCTTGATTGGTTGCTCCTTTTGCTGCCCAATATAGTAACCAAGTTTGACAAAGCTTTAGGTTTATAATATTTTTTTTTCTTTTGCTATCTCCCTACTGTCGATCGGAGGTAATTGAGGTCCTAGGGTTTCTATTTTTTGTGTGTTATATTGTAATAACACATGTAAGACTCACACAAATGGGCTTTTAGGTCGGGCTTCAACTTGGTTCTTCAAACATTGATTATAAAGGCCTTTCAAGTCTTCCAAAACCCGGTCCTTTCCTCTTTTAAAACCCGTAACCTATGAAAAATAATAAACTTTGTAAGATCATGTTAAAACAAGCCAAGACCATTATTTATTAGATAATTAAGCAATAAAAAGATGATAAAAAGGTACGGAAAACAAGTGTGTTTTACAACACATCAAAAACACCGTATGACTCATTAAGAAAATAGCTCTGTATTATTATCTTACATAAATAAAATTTGTCACCTTTATTATTTCGTGTCATTGCTCGTCGACCTGCTTCTATTTGTCTAGATGTGATCCAAGCGGGTTCAAGTGCCTGAAGAGAGTATTTACCAAAACAAATAGTATTACCTCGATAAGACATTCCCTTCATTCTTCCTCTATGTTGTTTACGGAGTCTGGTTCTTTTGGGGTTATAGTTGATGGTTTTTTTTAATTCCATCTCTACTATAGAACTGGACGTGAGAGTTTCTTCTCATCCAGCTCCTCGTGAATAAATCAATTCAAATTCAAGAATTTGAATTCAATTCATATAGAAAATAATTTGAATTAAGTTTAATAAGTAATATATTGAATCATGGATTTCATTTAATCTAGATCAAATATATTATTAATTTGTATATCTTTTTTTTATAGTTACAAATTCTGTCTCGGTGGGACATGTATCTCTATTACTATGAATTTCATAAATGAAGTAGTTAATGGTAATATTCTTTGTTTCTCTCTTCATCTTTGGATTCCTATCCAATGATCCAGGACGTAATCCTGGACGTGAAGAATAAATTGTTTTTCTTGCGTTATTTTACAATTTTCTTCATATTTTTATTTTCTTTTAGTTATTTCACACATTTAACTCACTTAATTAGAAAAAAATTGTATTGATTCTTGAATACCCATTATGGTAGAATGTTTGTGTGAGATTTTCTCAGATTTTGCGCGTGTGATACATGTTCCTTCGATTTCTCCAATCAAAGCTCTTCGCATCGCAATGCCTATTGTGTCTGCTTGACCTTTCATAAGTGGAGACAGAATAAAGCGCTCATATAAAAGACGCTTACTGCCTGCTCCTGATTCAACACACTTCCACTGTAGTGTCCGAGTAGATACTATTATTTTCTCTCGAACCATAATAATATTATTTGATCTGATCATTGAATCATTTATTTCCACTAATTCGGAACTTAATTTGAAAGCCATATTTCGACACCACCGGACGATTTTCGGGATGCCGCTAAAAACCAACGAATGGCAAGTGCTTTTCCTTGTGTGGATCCTATTTCAATGGAAACTTGATGAGTCGATCCACCTACACGTCTTGCTTTTACTGCTATACCCAGAGTTACTCCATGTATTGCTTGAAGTAAAACGGATAGTGGATTTGTTTCTGTCTTTTGTTGAATCTTTTTCACGGCTCGATAGATAATTTGATAAGCCAACGATTTTTTTCCGTGTTTCAGAATACGGTTAACCAACATGTTAACTAATCGATTACGATAAATTGGATCGGATTTTGCAGTTTTTTCTTCTGCAGTACCTCGACGTGACATGAGCGTGAAAGGGGTTCAAGAATCAGTTTTCTTTTTATAAGGGCTAAAATAACTTATTTTGGCTTTTTTACCCATATTGTAGCTCCCCTAGCTTTCGTCTCTCAGTGTCTGTGTCAGCCCAGCAGAGTGCTTTCGCTGTTAGTGTTCTTTCCGATCTCTATGCATTTCACCGCTCCACCGGAAATTCCCTCTGCCCCTACCGTACTCCATTTTGGTAGTTTCCACCTCCTGTCCAGAGTTGAGCCCTGGGATTTGACAGCGGACTTAAAAAGCCACCTACAGACGCTTTACGCCCAATCATTCCGGATAACGCTTGCATCCTCTGTATTAACGTGGCTGCTGGCACAGAGTTAGCCGATGCTTATTCCCCATATACTGTCATTGCCAAGGCTGTAAACGAACCGATCGAACACGAACAAGGCCTTGTTCATGTTCGTTCGTTAAGAAAATATTGTGTTCACGAACGGTTCACGAACACTTACCGAACGAGATTTTATGTTCGTGTTCGTTCATTAAGAAAATTAATGTGTTCACGAACGGTTCACAAACACAAACAAACAAAAATAAAATCGGTAGATGCTAGAAAATAAGACCGATGTATTCATCAATGTGAATATTGAAAGCCCATAAATGAATCGAATGAACACGAACAATGACATATTCGTCTTCATTCATTTAACTTTATAATTAATCGAACAAATATTTATGTTTATGTGCGTTTATTTAAAAATGGACATTTGTGTTCGTTTATGTTCGTTTGTTTAAAATCTAAACAAACATAACTAAACAAAGATAAACGAACATAAATAAACATATACGAACCAATGTGAATGAATATTGAATACAAACAAACATAAACAAACTTAAATCTGAAAACACATAAATGAACACAAATTAACAAATATAAAACCTTTAAGCAGATGACATATCTAGATAATATTTAATTATTTTTTATTAATACAAAAACGAACATAAACGAACGTTCATGAACATAAATGAACGAACAGAACATTTTTTCATGTTCGTTCATTTAGTTAAACGAACACAATTTTTGTGTTCATGTTAGTTCGTTTGTTAAATAAACGAACATAAACGAACTTTCTGCCAAACGGTTCACGAACAGTTCACCGAACGTTTGGTTCGTTTACAGGCCTAGTCATTGCTTCTTCTCCAGGAAAAGAAGTTCACGACCCGTGGCCTTCTCCCTCCACGCGACATTTGCAGAAAATTCCCCATTGTTGCCTCCCTGTAGGACTCTGGGTCGTGTCTCAGTCCCAGTGTGGCTAATCATCCTCTCGGACCAACTACTGATCATCGCCTTGGTAAGCTATTAACTCACCAACTAGCTAATCAGACGCGAGCCCCTCGTCGGGCGGATTCCTTCTTTTGCTCCTCAGCCTACGGGGTATTAGCAGCCGTTTCCAGCTGTTGTTCCCCTCCCAATGGTAGGTTCTTACGCGTTACTCACCCGTCCGAAACTGGAAATGTATTTTTTTGTTTTACGCGCCCGTAACTCTTCCTCAGCCAGGATGGGGCAGAATAGCAGAGCAAGTACAAGTATTAGTAGCATAACAAAAAACGCGTTCCTCGTTATTAATATGTTTGCTCGCAGCAATTGTGGCCTCTCGGTAGAATCAATGACTGCATCTTTGATGCACTGCTAGTACTAGTACATCTGAGAATTCTTAATACTATTGATTAAATTCCAAACAACGGATACTTTGGATAAGGATAAGAAAATATAACGTTCGTTCTCTTAATTGAATTTCAATAAAATTCGGCCCAATATTTTTAGTAAAAGATTGGGCCGAATCCAACATTTCCGTTGTTAGTTGTCATAATAAAGGTAGTTTAACTTTTTCTTAATTATAAATCATATCTTTTAAAAACTATATTAATTTTTAATATATTCTTATTTTATAGGATTTTCATATCAATATTTGGTGAGATTAATTTTTAATTTAATGAAATGTTATAACCCGTTTAAGAACAGTATGAGTTTAGTAAGACTCATACCCGTGTCTGGTCAAATTCATGAGAAGCATTCATTTAAAAATCAAGCAATTCGGTGACTTGCATAAAAGGGGGGAGCAGCAATATTACGACACGTAGAATTTTCTAGCTTTCGTTTATATATATTATAGATAGATTTAGAGACAAGTATTATTTGCATTGTTTATTATTTATAAGGACAAAGTATAAAAACAAAAGGACGTTGCGTAAGGTATTAACGTTTAAATTTTTCCAGTTGAAACTGAAAACAAAATTGAATTCTGAGAGTTGAAATCTAAATAAAAAAGAAGTTAAATTAAATTCATTTTTTATCATATGAACTGAATAATTTTTTGGGTATCACCATTTTGTATTGGATTAAGTTGGCCTTAGAATATTTGGTTGTCTTTGTTTGAGCATCATTTTAAATAACAATGATAAATTTGGGAATCATGCTTGGAAATGTGTTTTTTTAGGTTATTATTGTTTTTAAAAAGATACAAATTATGAAGTCTTGATCAAAGAAAACTAATCTTCTTAATTTTATGATAAAACTTTTCCTTTAGGCTACATGTAATTGATGAGCTATAAATTGGGCCAATTGCGTCATGTAACGCCCAGTCAGTAAATAGTTAGTTTTTGTTTTATGGGTGTAATGGTGTTGTAGCCTCACATATACATACATACATACATACATACATACATACAGGGATGGTTCAGGAGAGAAATGATATTATTGTGAGAAGTGCGAGAAGTGATCTTGTACCATTGGTTTGATCAAATCAATGATCCAGATTTATAGTGGCAATTGTGTGATAAATTGAAAACTGATATGGAAAATT